>NW_008357637.1:899286-940219 GCF_000622305.1 Nannospalax galili | reverse complement strand
CACCCCCGAGCCGCACCCGCCTCGGCGAGCCCGCCCGCCGTCCGCGGCCCTCTGCCTCGGCCCCTCGCCTGCCCGCAGCTCTACCCTCCCCGCCTCCTCTCCGCCAGTCGTCCTCCCCCGGTCCCTCCGCGCTCCCCTCCCGGCCCTCGCGCCCGCGCTCGCACTCAGCGCTGCCCCCGCCATGACGGAGGCGGGTGCCGGTGCCGCCGCCGCCGTCGCAGGGGGGGAGTCGGGTTCCCAGAAAGTAGCTTGATGAGTGTCCAAAGTAGCAGTGGAAGTTTGGAGGGGCCGCCATCTTGGTCCCGGCTCTCCACGTCTCCAACCCCGGGCTCGGCGGCGGCGGCCAGGTCCCTGCTGAATCACACGCCGCCATCCGGGAGGCCCAGAGAAGGTAAGCGCCGCCGCGCCCTCCACGGGGGCCTCGGCGCCCCTTGCCGGGGACACGGGTGGGGGCTGGGGGTGGGGGACGCCGCGCTGCGGGGAGGTGGCGGTTCGCGGGTGGCGCGAGGCACGCGCTGTGGGCACCGGGCGAGGCGCGCGGAGTGACCCGGGCTCCCCGGGAGCCGGTGGGGCGCGGGCGGGCGGAAGGAGGAGGAAGCCTGCCCCGGCCGCGAGCCCCTTTCTATCTATTTGCCCTGCGCTTCGCACTCCTCTCCTCCCGGCCTCGGGACCCCGTGGGCTTGCCCTCCCGGTGCAGCTTTCATCCGCGAGCCCCCTCCCCTAGCCCGCACTCCTCCCATAGAGGCGGTCCCCACGCCGCGAGCCCTGCCACCCGGATGCCCCTCGCCCGCCCGGGCTCTGCCCTTTGAGGAGAGACGCCGGAATGATCTAGACAGACTTTGATCCCTAACGTGGCCCCCAAGAGCAATCCCAACGACAGACTGACTCGTGGGCAGGCGCTGAAGCCACCCCTCCAGATGGTTGCAACTTTCTCTCCTTCGCCATCGCCTCCTGCCTGTTTTGTGCGGTTTCCTCGCCAGTGCAAGTAGGCTCGCGTTCTTCTCTGCTAGGGTGGTGGGTTTTTGTGCGGAATTTCTGCGGGAAGGTTTCTGCAAAACACGCACCGAGATCGGTTACAATTGTTTTCTAAGTTTTCTGGCTTCTTGCATGCAAGTGTGCTGCCACCAGATGTAGCAGTTACACAGCTAGTAAGGCACCCTAGTGCATTTCACTAAAATTTGAACTTGCTGTATTTAACTTTAAGTATTCGGCTTAAAATGGAATTTGGGAGTACACTCATTTTACCAGGGAAGAATAAATGTGCATCGAATCTATTTTAACGCTCTTTTGTCTGGAAAATGCGTAGCGGTATTCATCTGCAGCAGTTGATAAACGGGTTGTTCGTTTCCAGTTGTCTTACACGAGATTATAGGCACATTTTTAAAAAAGAAAACGTTTGGAAGTCCAACAGTCTAGTGAATCGTTTAAAGAAATTCAGAGCTTCGGTTTGTGTAGGAATTGGTAGGATTAATGTATTTCGAAAATATGTCGGCATTTACTATTCAGAGCCTTGACAATTGTTAATCAAATGTTTCGTGTCCTGATCCAGTGGTTCAGGCATAGCATTCTTTGTCATTTTGTTCCTGTGAGCATGTGTGAAAGTGACAATAGGCGCAAAGATTGGCATGAATATGCTCTAGAAAATTCATGGGAAGGTTTGATTTATGGCATCCATTAAACATGCCGACTACATTGACAGACATTTTCCCCTTTCATCTCACCCCCAACACTGATTTTTTCATTAATAGAAGGTAAAAGCTTATTTACTGAATGACTCAAATTTAATATATCTGTTGGTTTTTCTTTTTGCACTTGAAAATTTGTAAATGTTTTAAAATTCATTTTATAAATAGAGCAGTTGGTGCTTTTAGGGTATTTCCACGTTAGTTTCCTTAAGATGCCTAATGATAGTGTTGTGAGTTGCCAAATACCATCTTGTTTTTTAAAGTAGTATACCTTTTTTAAAAAAAAAATAGAATTCCTCATTCATTTCTCAAGTATTTATTGAGCCATTACTATGAGCCAGGACCTGTACTGGATACTGAAGAGATGATGTTGAATTGTTAAACTGTTGACATCTGTTATCAGTATTGGGAATTTGGCAGCCACAGAATCTAGATTGTGAGTCTCTGAGGTAAGGTAAACTCTATTTAAACTTCTCATCTCTGTGTGTTATCCTGCTCTGTTCCTGAGGTTGGAAAACTTTGAGTGGTTAAATTTAGTGTGAATTTACGAATAGATATTTTCCCCCAGCAGTTTAGTTTGTAATAGTTTTTTTTTTTTTTTTTTTTTTTGAGACGGTCTCCCTGTAGCCCCAACTGACTTGGAACTCACTATGTAGACTAGGCTGGCCTCCATCTCACAGAAATCCACCTGTTTCTCTGCCTCCCAGGTGCTGGGATTAAAGGCGCTCAGGATCACCACACCCAGCCTCGCAGTAGACTGTTGTTAACCTACAGCAGTGAGCCTCTGACTAGGACTTGGTTTTGTGAAAGTTAACACTTCACACCAAATTTCCTCCCTTACCTGCTCGCTCTCCTTCCCTCCTTCCCTCTGTCTTCTTCCCTTCTTCCTTTCACCCCTCCCTCTTTCTGCCCCCCTCCCCCAAGGGCCTTCCACATTATAGGTATGTGTACTACCACTGACCTGGGCTGTGACCATTGTGGAACATTTCTTTTTGATATGCAGCATGTAAGTTAAAACTTGTTAATCCTATCTCTATTGTTTTGAGACTTGGCACTGTTTTATTAGATTTCACTCATGTTATTAGGAAGCCCCAGGTATCTAGATGGAAATGTTTTTCTTTGCGTGGAGTCTCAGTTTTTATTATAACAAGTGTTTAGTACGTTTTGCAGGTATATATATGCTAATATGGTGCATCAATCATGATGTTTGAGAACTTTGAACTTCAAGTGGGGACTAGTAAGAACTGTTAATATTAGTGAAATTAAAAGTATATTGAATGAATGTATCAAGAACACAAACTTTGTTTCTTGAAAACAACCAAATTAACATACAGTCATAGGACAATGAAAACTTTAAAAGATGTATAGGTGCATATAAATACTTTAGTGATGAAATTTCATTTGTTTGTTTGTTTGAAACAGGGTCTCCCTATAGTCCCAGCTGGCCTGGAACTCCGCTGTGTAGACTAGGCTGGGCTGGCACTCAGAGATCTGCCAGCCTCTGCTTCCCCCGTGCTGGGATTAAAGGCATGTGCCACCATGCTTGGCTTAGTGATGAATTTCTTTTAAGTAAATTAAACTTTGAGAATGCTTAGAGATATACCATATGTGCCTGTAAACATTAGGTATTTTGAAGTTTTGACATATTTGAGTCCCAGTTTAAGATGTGTAATCTAATTATTTTTAATGCTATATATTTTGGCTCTGTTCCCCTCTTTCTCACTCTATTCTTATATCCATATAGCTTTGTTTAGTTTCAAAAACAATACAGCTTGAGATGTGAAGAGATTTGGAATCTGTTATATCTTAGGGATTTTTATGATAGATGTGGGCAGTACAGGCCTTTTTTTTTTTTTTTCTCTCTAGGTCCCAGAATTTTTCTTAATCTGGAAGTTCTTTCATAGGTACTCAGCAGGTTTTCTGTTGGATCTTTTGAACCTGTAATCTCCATCACATTTTGTCTCCTATATTCCTTGTTAAGGGTAGAGAGTTAAGAAATTAAGACTTTTAAATGTCAGTTTTACTTTCTTGAAATCCAGTAACTTTGTGTCTTATTAACTAAGTGAATTTTTATTTTATTTTTTTGTCTTTTGCATGTTAATACATAGGTGCTTTTTAAATACATTTTTGATAAGAAACAAGTGATTGATTATGCAAAGTACTTTTTTTTCTGTTCCATCTTGCCAGTTATGAGTAATTTTACCTTTTTGTAAATAGTGGAAGTATTTTGGTCCAAAAGATGGCATCATAGAACAATTAAAATTGTTACTTTCAAATGTGTTTCTGTATTTGAAGACTACCCTTTTTTTTTTTTTTTTTTTCCTTCTGTCTTTTTGAGACAGGGTCTTTCTGTGGCCCCAGCTGTCCTGGAACTCACTGTGTAGACCAGGCTGGCCTTGAACTCACAAAGATCCGCCTGCCTCTGCCTCCCAAGTGCTGGGATCAAAGGCGTGCACCACCACACCCGGCAAGACTACATTCTTTAGAAGAATTAAAGTATTTGACTTTGCTACCCCAATGAAGATGTTAGACATAAAATACAGGGCTGGGTGTGGTGGCACATGCATTTAATCTCAATACTTTAGAGGCAAAAGCAGGCAGATCTCTGAGTTGTAGGCCAGCCTGGTCTGCATAGTGAGTTTCAGGCCAGCCAGGGCTATATAGTGAGTCCCTGACTCCAAAAAAAGAGCCTCCTATGTCTTTAAGAAAGAATACAAATTGAGAAAAAGTTGTCTAATACGACAATCTAGATTTGTTTTTCTCATGATAAAATCACACACACACGCACACACACACACACACACACACACACACACATATATATTTTTTGGGGGGGGGGCTCTTTTTGAGACTGGGTCTCCCTGAAGCTCCAGCTGCCTGGAACTCACTGTAGACCAGGCTGGCCTTGAACTCACAGAGGATCTGCCTGCCTCTGCCTCCTAAGTGCTGGGATTAAAGGCATACACCACCACGCCTGGCACAGAGTTATATATTTTTAAGGGTTCTAGCTCAAATAAATATATGTGCCCATTTACATGTCAGCAGAGCAAGAGAAGAAAACTCAGGGTAGAAATTTGGAAATCTCATAAGACATATGCTACATGCTAACTAAACTTTATGGTCTCACAACCACTTTATCCTCCTAAAAATTAGTAAAGACCCCAGATAGGTTCTTTTTCTCTGGGTTATGTCTTTTTTTAACAACTATTTTTCACTTCTTTTTATTTTACCTGTATGAGTGTATTGCCTGCATGAATATGAGTACACCCGTGTCGTGCAGTGTTTGAGGAGTTCAGAAGAGGGCATCTGATCCTCTGGAACTGGAGTTATGGGCAGTAGTTAGCTGCCATGTGGGTGCTGGGATTGGAACCTGGGTCCTTTGCAAGAGCAGCCAGTACTCTTAACTGCTGAGCCATCTCTCCTGCCCCTGTCTTAGTTCTGTCTTAATACTTGCTGTATTAGAAATTGAGAATTTCAAAAGTATTAATTTAAAATGTAATTAACCAGTTACATGTTAAGTAAAAATTTTTGTGAATAAGTATGTTCTAAATCAAAAAAAAGAGTGTGGCTAGTGGTATTATTTTATATTTTTGCACTTTTTTTTGCCTACTGGAAGAACAACTGGATTTTTCCATTTATTGAGATTTCTTTCTTTCGTTCTTCTTTCTGTCTTTCTGTCTTTCTTCTTGTTCTTTTTTTAGACAGGGTCTCCCTGTAGCCCCAGCTGGCCTGGAACTCACAGAGATCCCCCTGCCTCTGCACCACCACACCCAGCTTGTGATGTACTTTAATTGAGGTATATGAAGTATTTAGCCCTTTCAGTATGACTGGTCTGGTGTTACACCAAACATGGACAAGTGGCAGCAGTTTTTAAAAGGTTATTTACAATGTGAAAGTATGTGGTACTCCAAAAGTGTCTGAGAATCCACAGTGTCTGTGGGCCATACAGTCAGCCTAGTGAAGGAGGGAAAGAGCAGGAGACACATGGGATTCAAATATTTTAATTGAAGAAAGAATAGGTCCATTTTCTTAGTTCAGAAAACAGACCTAATTCAGCAGGTGAATTAGGAAGACATAGATTGAATTTAGTTTAGTTTTTTAAAAATTTTTTTTTTAATTTTTATTTTATGTGTATGAGTGTATTGCCTGCATGTATGTGAGTTCGCCCGTGTTGTGCAATGCCAGTTCCCCTGGAACTGGAGTTAAGGACGATTTGTAGTTGCCATGTGGGTGCTGGGAATTGAACCCAGGTCCTCTGCAAGAGCAATCAGTGCTCTTAACCGCTGAACCATCTCTCCAGCCCCGAATTTAATATAGTTTTTTGACAAGAGCATAAGAACTTGCCCAACAATAAAAAGAAGCATTTAACTATATGAATTTAAAACAGTCTACAGGGACACTTGGGGAAGAGACTATGTGGAAATGGGTAAATTATTTTATTGGATGCTATTGCATTTGCCAAGTTAGGGTCTGTCCTAGTTTGTTTCTCCATTGCTGTGACAAAACATTCTGACCAATACCAACTTGGGGAGGAAAAGGTTTATTTAGCTTACATATCCTGAGTCACAGTTCATCAGGGAGCCCAAGATAGGAACTCAAGGCAGGAACCTGGAGGCAGGAGCTGGAGCACAGGCCATGGAGGAATGCTGCTTACTGCTCCCCTGGCCCCTGCTCAGCCTGCTTTCTTATGCAACACAGGCCCACCTGCCCAGGAGTGGCACCACCCGCAGTGGGCTGGGTCCTCCCACATCACTCAATCAAGGTGCCCCATGGACATGGCCCCAGGCCAGTCCAATGAAGGCTATTCCCCAGCTGAGGCTCCCACAACCCTCCTGTGTTAAATTGACACTAAAGGTATCCAGCACAGGGTCCCATCTAATTTTAAAATGAAAGCATTCTGGCATTCTGTTTTCTTTAAAAATCCCTAAATATAGTTAAACTGTACTTGCCTATCCATTAATGTTTTGAACATTCTCAAGCCAGTAGTACGAAACTATTGTTGATTTTATTACTATTCTATATTTTTATTGTTTTTTTCCTCTGAGGATTTCTGGAACCAACAAGATTGGTCTTCTTGAAATGTTGCTAAATTCCCTGTAAAATATAATAAGCTTTGAAGACATTTTAGAGAACGGAGTACTGTTTATAGTATAGTTTAGTAGAGTTGTAATACACTGAGCACAGGATTTTAGAATACTGTGGAGGGCTAGTTTTCAATTTTGAAAGAAATTATCAATATAGTCTGGTCTTTTATTTGTAATTGCTTATATGATTTTAGAAGTAGCATGTTTAGGCTGTTCTAATGTTTTTTAGCTGTACTCAAGAAAAGAGGAGACATGAAGGACAGTATTTAAGTGGATCCCTCCTGGATTTAAACACGCACATTAAATATAACTTGAATTTAAGATAAAATATTTTAAAAATATTTTATTATTTTTTATTTTATGTGTATGAGTGTTATGCCAGTATATAGGTAAGCACACCCGTGTCATGCAATGCCCACAGAGGACAGAAGAGGCTGTTGGATCCCCTGGAACTAGAGTTATGGACAGTTGTTAGCTGCCATGTGGGTGCTGGGATTCGAACCCGTGTCTTCTGCAAGAACATTCAGTGTTCTTAACCGCTGAGCCATCTCTCCAGCCCAAGATAAAATATTTTAAATTTTATGTCTTTTCAGAGGCTTGTACTTGTAACATTTAACATTACTTACAATAATTTATATTTTAATTTTACGCAGATCATTATCTTTCCTGTGAGTTGAATTTTTAGGTGGTAGGAAATTAGGCATAAATACTCTTTTTTTTTTTTTTTTTTGGCTTTGAGACAGGGTCTCCCTGTAGCCCCAGCTGGCCTGGAACTCACTATATAGACAAGACTGGCCTCGATCTCACAGATCTGCCTGCCTCTGCCTTCTGAGTGCTGGAATTAAAGGTGTGTGTCACTCCATGCACAACTAACTTTTTGTTGTTGTTGTTGTTTGTTTGTTTTTGTTCTTTTTTGGGGGGAGGTCTTTTTGAGGCAGGGTCTTCTGTAGCCCCATCTGGTCTGGAACTCACTATGTAGACCAGACTGATTCCACGGAGATCTGCAGCCTGTGTCTCCTGAGTGCTGGGATTAAAAGCTTTTGCCACCATGCCCAAATTCTCCTAACTTTTAAAAGAAATTTATTTACTTACTTATTTGTGTGTGTGTGTGTGTGTGTGTGTACTTATATACATGAGCTGAGGCTATAAAAGGGTGTTACCTTGGAGCTGGAGTTCAAAGCCTTTGCAGATGCCTGACTTTATATGTGGGTGCTTGATATGAATTCTGGTCCTCTTGATTGCACAGCAAGTGCTGTAAACTGTTGAACCACCTTTCCAGTCCCTTTCCTAACTTTATTAAAGCCAATTTAATTGTTGTAATGACACTTCCAGCTTCAGACTTCATTTAAAGTTCATTTTGAATAAATGAGTCAATGAATAAATCATTTAGATTTATAACATGTTAATTTTGAAATATTAGAAAATTTAGAGTAGTGATTTTCTTTTTGCTTGTTTCAGACAAGGTCTCCTGTAGCCCATGCTGGCCTCGAACTAGCTGTATAGCGAAGGATAACCTTGAACTGGGTTACAAGTCCACTCCTGGCTTGAAGGGATATCATTATGAAGTAGGAGCAACTGCTCTAGATGAGCCGTTCAGACCCGCTAAAGTATATTTAGTCTCTTCTTTGCCATTAATTAGTTATATGACCTTGGGCAAGTTGCTTATCTCTGTGCTTCAGTTTCATAAAATGAGGATTATAGGGCTGGAAGATACCATGGAAGCAATATAGTACAAATCTTTTATTTTACAATTGAGGAAACTTAGATAATTTGCCTAGGCTTTTTACTGTAAGAGAGTTGAGGCCACAATTCAGTTTTCTGACTTTTAGGTTTGTGGTTTTTCTATTACACTTTGCAGCTTCTTTTAAATATAAAATGTGTATCTGGGGCAGTGGGGGACTAGAGGCATTAATATGTCCATCTCTCTTCTAGCTTAAAAAATAATTATGAGGAGCTAGATGTGGTGGTATATATAAACACTAGGGAGACTGAAGCAGGATCATGAGCTGAGGGTAGCCTGGGTATCTTGATAGGGGGCAGTGTCCCCCTGTAATAAAGTAACTCCTTTTAATCTTCTCTTTTTTTTTTTCGTCTTTTTGAGACAGGGTCTCCCTGTAACCCCAGCTGGCCTGGAATTTATTATGTAGACCAACCTGGCCTCAAAGTCGGAGAGATCTGCCTCTGCCTCCCAAGTGCTGGGATTAAAGGCATGTGCCACCATGCCCTACTTTTAATCTCTTTTTATAATGTGTATGTATGTATGTATTTTAAGAAGTTTCTATCAACTGTACCAATCTTACATCATTTTTTGTCTTAAAAAAATTTTTTTTTAAAATTTTATGTGTATGAGTGTTTTGCTTGCATGTATTTAAGTGTACTATGTGTTTTCAAAGCCCAAAGAGGCCAGAAGATAGTGTCAGATCTCCTGAAACTGGAGTTATGAATTGTTAACCACCATGTGGGTGCTGGGAATCAAACCTGGGTCCTCTGGAAGAACAGAAAGTGTTCTTAACTACTGAGCCATCTCTTCAGTCCATACATTATGTTTTTAAAAAGGTAGCTTTAGTCCCTTCATGGAATATGTTTGAGATTCATTAATGAAAAATGTTTGCGTGTTTGATAATCTAATGTGGAGTTCCATTGATTTTTAAAAATTTTTTGGCCTTATAAGCCCACTGGGACTGTAGCAAATAAACTGAACAAAGAATTTTCCAGAGGAGCAATCCTTTTGTGAAGGCTTTGCATTTTGATGGATAAGTATTTGAACAAAACTGTAATGCTTTATGGCAGATCTTTGACTCTTACTAATATTCAATAATGGGTAGGGAAATTTAGTTAAATCTTGCCAGTATGGTTTTATTATTAGGTCTGAAATTTTGTGAATGCCAAGAGGAAAATTATTCCTTTTTAAAATAATATTTTTATTGATTGAGAATTTCATGCAATGTATTCTGATCATATTCAACTCTCCTCTCCATCTCCTCTCAGATCCACCTCTACCTTTATCCTGTCTTCTCTCTGTAATTTTTAAGGCCTGTTGAGTCCAATTTGTGTTCCCCAAATACTCTTGGGTGCGGGTTCATCTCCTGGAGCTTGGTCAACCTATCCTGCATCACACTCTTAAAGAAAACTGACTCTCCCTCTCCCAGCACCCATCATTTGGCAGTAGTTCCTCAGTTAGGTCTGGGACTCCATGCCTACCTCTCTCTTCCATGTTAGGGTTTTGTCTGGCTTCGGCTTGTGCAGGTCTTGTGCATGCTGTCATAACCATTGTAGGTTCTTATGTGCAACTGCTGCAAATTATTCTTATATTTAAATAAAGGTAGTTATGTTCTCTGGACTAAATAAAAGATGAAATAAATAGGAATGCATTTCTTTTTAAAAAGACAACTTGTAGTGTTTGATCCTTTTCACCTTATGTGGATTATTGAGTTGGTTATACTTAGAAATCTGTGTCTAAACTAATTAGTTGGGGGAAAACACTAAACTGCTTTTAGGTTTAAATTCTCAAGCCTTATCTGGGAAGTGCTGGTATTGTTAACGTATGTCTTGTACCTAACCAAAGAGTTGCCCATCTACCCTTATCAAATTTATCAATATCAAAAGCTTTGTTAGATTTTCCTGCGTATTTCTGTTTTCTATTTTAAACTTTATTTTACAGTTTTTTTGTTTTGAGGGTGGTGTCTACCAGGGTCTTCCAGCTGGCGCAGACTGGCCTCAATCTCACAGAGATCTGCCTGCCTGTCTGCCAAGTACTGGGATTAAAGGTGGGTGCCCCCACACCCAGCCATTTTATCGTTTTAAGGGGCAAAACCAAAGGCTAATAAATAGCAACATCCTGCAAGCTCGCAGCCCTTCCCCATCTTCCCCCATTTCTACTTGTCTGACCCAGTTGACAGCATCATAGTGGTGCACCATGTGGAGACTTTCAGTCAAGTAGGAACTACAAATTTATATGCTCACTTAAGATTTTATTGCTTTAATCTTAATCTGTGTAACTACTCTGATGTTTGTATGGGCTCAAATGGCCTAAAGAGTATGTTTTTTAGTACATGCTCTACATTAAATGGTACATGACTATCCATACTTTTTGGACACTGAGAGCATGAGTCTAAAGCATTTTCACACAGAAAGTTAATACAACTGTTTCAAACACATATTTTGTGTTGAATCTAGGTACCAGTTCAGGTTTTAACACTTATTGTAGTTAATTACCTACCTACTCTGTAGTTTTCTCTCCCCCACTCCCCTCCCTTCTTCTCTTTTCCCTTTCGTTCTAGGCAGGATCTTGCTTAGTAGCCCAGACTGTCCTCAAGCTTTTGGTCTTTCTGCCTCAGCTATGTAAGTATTGGGATTACAGCCATGTACGAACTACCATGCTTGGTAGTTCCCTACAAACTTTTTTAATGGTATGAGAATTGATCAACTTTGAGATGTGGTTATGCCATTTGTGCATCAAGCTTTAGACTAAAACTAAAGCACTAAATTGCAGGGTTTTAAAAATATTTACTATATTTTTTATTTTATGTGTATGGGTATATTGCCCACATGTATGTAAGTGTACCCATGGTATGCAGTGTCCAAGGAGGTCAGAAGAGGGGGTCAGATCCCCGGAACTGGAGTTCTGGACAGCTGTTAGCTGCCATGTAGGTTCTGAGTCCTCTGCAAGAGCAGCTGAGCCGTCTTTCCAACCCCTAAATTGCAGGTTTTTTAAAGAGGACTTATACTTTCTCTTTTATATTCATATTTTTTTTAATATTTTTATTTTATGTATATACATGTACTGCCTGCATGTAAGTAAGTGCACCCATGTCGTGCAATGCCCACGGAGGACAGAGAGGTTGTCAGATCCCCTGGAACTGGGGTTAGGACAGTTGTTAGCTGCCATGTGGGTGCTGGGATTTGAACCCGGGTCTTCTGCAAGAACAACCAGTGTTCTTAACTGCTGAGCCATCTTTCCAGCCCTCTATTCATATTTGTATCAACAAGAGTACATGATGTACACTAGGTACTTAGTTTTGCAGGCAGTGTGACATAGGAGTTAGATGTGTGGACTTAGGTTTATGTTTTTTTTTTCCCATCAATTCTGATCTGTGTGACCTTGGACATTTTATCATACTGTTACTGTAAATGATGTTGATGTGAATGTTGAATTTTATCTTTGAAAAGATTTTATTTACTTATTTACTTGTTTATTTTGTGTATGTTTATGCCATTGTGCATGTGTGGAGTTCAGAGGACAACTTTTGGGAGTTGGTTCTTGCTTTCCATCTTGTTGAGGTAGGGTCTCTTGTTTTTACTATGCAAGTTCTCAGTGTGGGAATGACTTTTATTAATGGACATAATCTGGACTAATAACTTTTTAATTAACCCCATGCCCTCTTGGGTATAATGCCCGAATGTCTTTGTTAGAATTCGGGATGAGAGGGCAAAGTAGTAACAGACCTTAACAGATCTGCAGCCTTCCTGGAGGAATGGCGGTTGGGTGTCAGGGTTAGGGACGAGGGGTCTGGGATTTATAGATGAACCCAGAAAAGGGGGTCCTGCCTTCTTGGGTGGTGTCATGCTCCTTCCTGGGACCTGGGAAAGAGACCCGGAGTTCTGATAGGGGTTTTGATAAGGAGCCAGATCTCGAGGACCCTGATAAGGGAACTGTATAGATGTATCTCCCTCTTGGAGTGGGGAGGAAGGATGGGTGGGTGATCAGTTCTTTTCAGTCATGTGTCAGGCTGATTTTTCTTCTTTCTTGGCAACCTCAATTTGGTACTCCACCCAAAAAGATAATGAATGAATATGGGTATGCTTGAGAATTAACATATGAAAGTGATACAAGCAGCACACCCACCCTTGGACACTGGAGATTGGTTTTTGAGATAAGGGTGAAAAGAAGGGGTGGTCTGTTAAGATTAAGGGTGGAGCTGAACTTGAATCTGTAGTTCCCCCCATGAGCTAGAGAAACCATTTTGAATTAATTATGGGTGTGGCCTGATGGGGGTGGAGGGGAAAGGGGTCAGATTGAGAGAAATTGGGTTCCAGACAGTTCCACCAGCACTGGTGAGGACACAAACAGCTCCATCTGCCCAGATTTGAGGGGATGAGAAAGATCCATCAGCACAGTTCTGAGAGACATCTGGGGGAATGGGTATCCTCTAGCTTCAGGCCCACTCTTAACTTATTTTAATGTGATTATATTTTAGAATATAAATTTGCAGTTCTTTATGTCTACTATTTTTGAGTATTATTTACTGACAGAACTGTGCCACCAACCTTCAACAATGTGAAATTTGCCACTGCTACTTTAATGTGAGTTTGCCATTCACTCCCTGCCTCTGCTGGGATTAAAGTTGTGTGCCACCACACCTGGCTGAAAGTTTTCTTTTTTTTTTTCATCTTTTGGAAGCAGAGTCTCTGTAGCGTCAGCTGTCCTGGAACTCACTATGTAGATATGTAGACCAGGCTGGTCTTGAACTCACAGAGATCTGCCTGCCTCTGCCTCCCAAGTGCTGGGACTACAGGCATGTGTCACCACGCCCAGCTGAAAGTTTTCTTTTTAATGTAGCTATTTGTAGCTTTAAGTTTTCTTCAAGGCATTGATTTGGTTCATGTCACAAATTCTAATATGTTCTCTTTTTGTTTTATTCATCTGAAATATTTTCTGCTTTATTTCATTTGATCTATTGGTTATTTAAGAGTACGTTAATTTCCATATAACTATGAATACTCCAAAGTTCTCTCTCTAACTGTAATTTAATTCCAGTATGTTGTAGAAGGCTTTTTTGTGTACTTTCAGTTCTTTTAAATTTGTTGATGTTCCATTATAGAATATATGGTCTACTTTGGAGAATGTTCCATGTGTCCTTTAGAAGAATGGTTATAATTACTCATATACTATTAAATTATTATTATTATTATTATTATTATTTTTGGTCTTTTTGAGATAGAGTCTCCCTGTAGCCCCAGCTGGCCTTGAACTCAGAGATTTGCCTGCCTCCCAAGTGCTGGGACTAAAGGTGTGTGTCACCACGCCTATTAAGCTTTTTAAAGAAACCAAGTTAAGAAAATAATGCGTATACATATTTATAATTTGCTATACCAGGTTTATTATTTATTTTACTTATTTTTGTTCTCTTCAGTAGAGTCAGTTTACTATTCTGTGTCATTTCCATACTCCAGTAAAGTTTGTCCCTGTCTGCCTCCTTTATGTTACTGTTGTCAGATGTATTTGTTTGTTTTTGATGTTTCTGAGGCAGGGTCTTAATGTCCATAGGCTGTCCTTGAACTTACTGTGTAATCAAAGATAACCTTGAACTGATTCTTCTGCTTCTACCTTCTGTATGCCACCATACCTAGCTTATTACATTTTTATATGCTATGGGCTTAACATGATTATATATCCATATGGCTATATATGTAATATATATGTTTGCTATTAAATCAGTTAAGAGCCTGCAGTTACACCTTTATAATTGTCTATGTAATTAACCTTTACTGGCACTTAGGCTTTTTCAGGTAGTATGAATTGTTCTCTGTTATAGCCAGAACAAACTTTTGCTGCCAGCTCCAGTCTTCTGTTCAGCCTCTCTAGGGAATCTTAAGTTCTAGTCATTTCACAGTTCAACTTCAGAATTTGAAATTTTTAAATAGTTTTTGTCTTTTCGTTAATTTTTTTTCTTCATTTGATGAAACAATGATATCAAACCTTCCTGATTCCTTAAATGTGGTTTCTTTTCTTTTTGAGTATCATAGCTGCTTTAAACTCTTTGCTGAATCTAATACTTGGGCCCTCTCAAAAGCAGATTCTGTTGCCTGAATCTTCCCACTGTGTGTACAACTTACATTTTCCCCTTTCTTTGAATATTTCACAGTGATTTGTTGAAAATTGAACACTTTAAGTTATGATAACTATGTATATTGATCTTTCTCCACCTGAGAATTGTTACTGCTTACTTTCTCATTTGTTCAGCATCTTAGCTAGAGTGGTTCAGAGAATTTTATGTTCCCTGCCTTCTCAGAAGATGCTATTTTGGCATGTGCAGTCTTTCAACCATGAGAAATGATTGCTATTTTGGTCTTGCTCTGCTTGGTCATCTCTTGATCTCCACTTAGTTTTCACCTAGGTTACTTTTGTTGCTGGCTTGCTCTGCTGTCCACCTCTAATTGTCTCCTGTTTTCGTTGCTCCATAGTCTGAACCCATTAAAGTCAGGACTTTTGGCAGAAGCTAAGCACTGCCAGACTTTTACAGTTGGGCTATATTTTACCCCAAGAAGACTCCTGCTACCTACCTTTCTCTTTAGAGACTTTTACTATAGTTCTCTTGCCCTTCTGCTTTGCATTTTACCGCTGTCATGTAACTGTTAACCTACTCTTAACCTGTCCATGCTAAGGATTTCCATTGTTTTTAACAATGCCCTTAGGAATGAACTTTCTCCAGGCTGCTTCAGATAGAGTCTCTACAGGTGGCACTGCAGTACTTTCTGTTTTTATGCATCACCACATCCAGCCTTTGCCTACCTTTAGGGAGCCAGGAATGGAAGCAGCAGAAGTGCCCTCACTGACTTAGGAGGGCACTGATGGGGATGGTAGTCCTCAACCTATCTCTAGTAAAAACCTGAGTGGTTGGGTCTCTCTGTAGCCCTAGCAGACCTAGAATTCACTATGTAGATAAGGCTGGCCTTGATCTCACAGAGATCCTCCTGCCTCTCCCTCCTCAGAGTACTCAGGTTAAAGGCATGTGCCACTAGCCTGGCTCTGCTGAGCAGTTAGAACCCAGTGTTTTTGCTCTTCCATACCAGTAGACTTTTAGTTTACTAGTGGGTGTTGGGTTGGAGAAAGGAGTCCCATTCTTCTGATCCTTGTCTGCCTGGAAAAGGACTTTGGCAGCATGAAGCTGGCCAGTGGGGGCAGGGTGATAAGAGATGTCAGCAACCTTCCCCCTCCTTCATTGAAACTGTAGTTCTGGACCAGGAGCTAGGGAACTGCCATAGTATCATCTTGTTGCAGAACTTCCCACATACTGTACTGCCTTGAGGGGAAAGGATTAGTCAAGGCTTTTCATGTGCTTTTTCTTCTCACCACAGCAAGCATGATTTTGTCATAGTTCATGACATTTCAGTGGAAAAATGATGTACTGAGTTTCTGAAGTTCTATCCCCATATCTTCAGAAACATTGTTAGCTTTTCTGTAATTCTGAAATTGATTTTTCTGTGTGGTGTGAGGTAGGAGTAGTTTTCATTGCTATAGAAGATCTTGTTCTACCAGCTTTGTTTTCCCTAGTGTTTATAGTGCTACCTGTTTTATAAATGAAATGTTTGTACCCAGCTGTTTCTGTGGACTGTATCATTTGTTCTTGTGTCAGCACGTTATGTTTTAAAGCACTTCATACTAAACTTGATAGCTGCTAAAACAATTCCTTCTTTTTGGTATGCAGAATCCTAAAGCTATTGCACCAAAATTTTTGTCATCTGGTTTAACCAATTGAATATAAATCTAGATGCCCTACAAAGGAATTTTGTGGTTATAATTAAAGTTACAGATTAACATATTTTAAAACTGAACCAATCTTTGAAGACAAAGAGGAAAACAGAAAGGAGATACAAGAGGTCAGAGAAAGCTAGTGTTTCCTTCCCTGCCCTTTGCCTTCCCCAGCTTTAGTTTTTGAGACCCGGTCTTGCTTTGCAGCCCAGGGTGGCCTTGAACTCATACTTATCCTCTGCCTCAGTCTCCTGAGTGCTAGTATATGGGGTGTGCAGGGATCCCGGGGCGCCGGTCCCCTGCGCGCACCTGGAATGCGGCGGGTCTCGCAGCGCGTTGCCGTGGGTCTCTGCTTCTCCGGTCTCTGTGGGTCTCTGCTACCAAGGCTGGCTCGGTCGAGTTCCGCCTCAATTTCACCCGTGCACTCTCTCTCTAAGTTCGGGGCCCGTCAGCTGCCGGGTCATGGCTAAAGCTGGATTTCCGTGAGTCGATGACTGGCCGCTGGATCACGCGGGAAGGTGCGGGGCGGCTAAAGCTGGGTTTCCGTGAGTCGATGACGGAAGGATAGCACCCCCTGGGGAGACTGGATCACAGGATTTAGTGTTACAGCTCAAGACAAGTGACTCAGCTCAGATCTCAGTGATTCAGCAGCTCCTTTATTCAGTGACTCTGCTTGGCTCCAAGTCTTGGTGATCCAGTTCCAGCTCCAATTATTGAGGAAAAACCAGGACACTTTATACTATGGGGGTGGTAGTAAAAACCTTAGCTGATAGGTACTTTTAGGATGCCCCATTTACATGTGGAAGTAAGCTCCTGCCAGGCTGCCAGACTGCCTGAAAAATCACACAGGAAAGCCTGGCATTTCCAGAGCCAGAGGCCATGTTTCTGGCGGCTACTTCAAAAGACTAGTCAGGAAGATGCCAGGGAAGCATCCTGCTGAAAAAGGAGTCTCTGCATTTGAATCCGAGCCCGTGGGCTTTCCAGACATGAAGAAACTGCTACTTTGCACAGCAGGAGTCCCCAACACTAGTAGTATAGATGTGCACTGCTGTAGTGGCACAAAGAGATTTAACACCCAAGCATGAAAGGATTTGACGGGCTGATGCTAGCTTTGAACTGAAGCCACGAGCTGGGGAGTGCAGATGACTCCAGAAGCTCAGACCAGACCTCAGTCCAATGAACTGGATTATGCACAACACCCTGAATGAATCTGGAAGCACATTCTCCCCTGTATTAAGAACGTTTTGCCTTGTTGTGACCAAATACCTGACAGGAACAACTTACAGGAGGAAAGACTTAGTTTGGCTCATGTTTTCAGATTATAGTCTGTCATGACAGGACACATGGCAAACAGAAAATTATTGGGGGCTGGAGAGAACACTGGCTGCTCTTATATAGGACCCAAATTTGGTTCCTAACATCCACATGGTGGCTGACAACTGTCTGTAACTCCAGTTCCAGGAAATCTGGCACCTTCTGGCCTCCACATGCATTACATGACATGATACCAATACACTTAAATATATGCAGGCAAAACACTCATACACATAAAATAAAAGTAGGGGCTGGAGAGATGGACCCAGGATTTGATTCTCAACACCCACATGGCAGCTAATAACCATCTGTAACTCCAGTTGCAGGGGAATCTGGTGTTCTCTTCTGACCTCTATGGGCATTGCATGACAAAGGTATACTTACATGCAGGCAGTATACGCATACACATAAAATGAAAAATAATGAAAATATTTGTTTAAATAAAAAAATTAAAAAAAAGATTGGTTCCGCCCATATCATTCATGTCACTGTTGCGCCCAATGGCATATCTTACCATGTCAGTCATTATTACAGTTCACAGGGCTAACAGCTGTGTAAGATTGTTGAAGACCTTTTCCCTCTAGCAGCCTGCGTAGTATCTTCCCATACAGTGAAAGATAGTCATCATGGAAGAAGCTGCTTGATCAGTACCAGCTTGATTTCTTCATGTCCTGTGACCCAAGTGTGTGGTATCTTCAGCAGTAGGGTCTTTCCATCAAGTTGTAATGGGAAACCAAGAACAGTAGCAATAGCCTATATGGTTTTGGGGGATCTTTGGGACACCCCTGACCAGCAACTCAAGGAGAGTTACCCCACACCTGGCACTGGGCTTTTTATTTGACAACCTGTGGCTTCTGAGGTACCCTCCCATCCCTCTCTACCTAAACCTCCCTCCTCATCATTCCTTTTCATATCATCTGTGTTCCATTCCCCCTCCCTTAAGATCTTTATTCATCCTCTCTTTTGATTTCCTAGATTCCACAGTACTCAAATACAGAGATCTAAAGATTGAACACTTTAGATTCACATGAGTAAGAACATGTGATATTGACTTTCTGAGTGTTGTTTACCTCAGTATAATGTTTTCAAGTCTATTTCTTTTTTGATTTCTGAGTTATTTAGAAGTATATACCTTAATTTTTGTTTGGGTTTTTTGGAGACAAGGTCTTGTTACATAGCGCAGGCTGATCGTGAACTGATGATCTTCCTGCTTCAGCCTCCCAAGTGCTGGCTTTACAGGTGTGCACTACAATTCCTGACTCTATTGTGGATTTTTTTGGCAGGGGGGTGGGGGGGTCTTTTTGAGATAGGTTCCTCCCTGTAACTCCAGCTAGCCTAGATAACTCAGTGTAGACTCTCCAGGCTAGTGTTGATCTCACAGAAATCTTCCTGTTCCTGTGTCTGCCTCCAGAGTGCTGGGATTAAAGGTGTGTGCCATTATGCAGTTATTTTTTTTTAATATTTTATTTATTATTTTTTATTTTATGTGTATGCATGTATTGCCTGCATGTAGGTAAGTGCACCTGTGTCATGCAATGCCCATGGGGGACAGAAGAGGCTGTCAGATCCCCTGGGACTGGAGTTACATATGGACAGTTGTTAGCTGCCATGTGGGTGCTGGGATTCAAACTCTGAGTCTTCTGCAAGAACAGCCAGTGTTCTTAACTGCTGAGCCATCTCTTCTTTGTGCAATTCTTAAACAAACATTGTCTCCAAGATTTTTTTTGGAAGGGGGTACTGATTTTTAGTTTAATTCTACTGTGGAGAATTAAATCTATAAGATGGGAAATTTGATAAATATATTTTTTTTATGGCATAGCATATGACTGGGTAAATATTTCTGTCTACAACAACAACACACTTTAGGGATAGAGTGGTTTCAGATTGTTTCATATGTTTATCAATTATACTCAAGTTTTTTTCTTTGTATATACATATGGCATCCAGTGGAAAACCGCAGGTGGTGTTCTCGGGAGCCACCTACCTGTTTTTCTTTTTTGAAACAAAGGGTTCTCACTGGCTGGAACTGGCCAAGTTGTCTAGGCTGGCTGACAAGGAGCCCCAGGAATCTGCCTGTCTCTGCTTCCCCAGTGCTGGTATTAACATGTGCATCTCAATACCTGGTTTTTCTTACCTGGGTTCTGGGAATCTGAACTCTGGTTCTTATCTTTGCAGGCAAGTGCTTCTGAGCTATCTCCAAGTCAGTTTCTTTTTCTAGCCTTTATCATTGTTTTCTCTTTTACTTTTATTTAGTGAATGGTTTATTAGAATGTTTCCCAAATGATTATAAATTTGCCTATTTCTCTATAATCTCTGCTAGCTTTATTTAATATATTTTAGGTATTTTATTAATGGGAGCAAATAAAGGATTTTTGTATCTGCTTAGTAAATTGAATCTTTATTCTCACCATGAAGTATCCTTGTTTATCATCAGTAATGCATTTGGCCTAGTGGTTTTTCATCTAGTGTTAAAGTGTACTTTCACTTGGTGTTTATATGATGAATCTTTTCCCATTCTTTTACTTTCAACCTTGATTTATGTTTTAGTGCTGTTGTAAGTAGAGTATATTATTCTCTGTATCTACTTGAAATGTAACACTGAGTAAACTTACATTTAATATATTTACTGATGGATTTGTGTTTAAAAGGGGATTAATTTTGTATTAAATTAGGGTAATCCAAATAAGTGGTATGCATGATGCATATCCTGTTTGCTTGAACTTTCTTTTATTTTCCTGTTTTACATTTTGGGTTATTACTAATTTTTAAAAAGAATTAAAAAATTTATTTGTTTTAATTTTATGAGTGTTTTGCCTATATATAAGTACGCCATGTGTGTGCAATGCCTATGGAGGCCAAAACAGGGCATCAGATCCCCTGGAACTGAAATTATAGACAAGTCTTAACCACTCTATAAGTTGCTTTTCTCTTGCTGTGATAGAAACACCATGACTGAGTCCATCATGGGCTGGGGGGGGGGCATGATGGCAAAGGTGGCTGGAATAGGAGCAGAAGCTAAGCCCCAGCAGCTTCAAGCAGGCACAGGAAGTAGAGCATAACTGGAGATCCAGTAAGGCTGAAGAACTCTCTAAGCCTACCCCTAGTGACATGCTCTCTCCTGCATGGCCATACCTAAGATCTCCCAAAACAGTGCCACCAACTGGGAACAAAATATCTGAATATTGGAGCCTATGGGGGACATTCTTATTCAAACCACCACAGCCACCATATGTATGGGTCCTCTGGAAGACCAGCAAGTGCTCTTAACCACTTGCAAGGGCTCTCTCCAGCCCCTAAAAAGAACTTTTAAAGATTTTTAATATTTTTATTTTATGTGTATTAGTGTTTTGCCTGCGTGTATATGAGTATACTACGTGCATGAAAATGCCCACAGAGACCAGAAAAGAGCATCAGATCTTTTGGGGCTGGAGTTACTGGTGTTTGTGAGCCTCCATGTGGATGCTGGCAACTGAACCAGGGTCCTCTGCAAGAGCAGCAAGTGCTCTTAACTGCTAAGCCACCATTCCAACCCCATTACTTGTTTTTTTAATTTCAGACAAGATTGGGTATATACAAGGTAGTATGACTGTAGACTATTTTAAATACCTCTTCTCCCACAACTGAATTAATAGTAATAACTTGGTAGGTTTATTGTTGTTGCTGTTGTTGTTGACTGTAGAAATTACAATATATAAACTGAAATGTAAAAATGCAGTATAAGTCAGCATTTAAACTTCATGGTGACTGCACCAACTTAAAAATGCTAATGACACAGTTTTCTCTCTGGAATTCTATGCTATTACTAGATTTTGTACACACACACACACACACACACACACCACCCATGAGATATTATTAGTGTTTTATTCAGTACTATATGGTGCTTTTGAATTTGCCTATGTACTTAACTATTTTTGTTCTTCAATCTTTGGGGCATATCCAGGCTTCCATCTAAATTGGTTTTCTGTGTGCTTAAACATACTCTTTAAATGTAGTCTTTATTTGGACTTCTCTGGTGAAAAATTCTGTTTTTTTTCCTTTAACAGAAATCTAGGTAAGTGGTTATTTTCATTCAGCATGTTGCATATTGTTTCACTGAGACCTGGCTTTCATTATTTTTGTTAGCAGTTACTGGTTTTAATTTTGATCCTTTGACTTACCCAGCTTGTACCTTTGGGATGCTGGCCAGGTATGGAGGATGGAGTGGATTGTGTTAGGTGTGTTGGACTTTGTTCTTGGTGTCTGTAGTACTTCTTAGCTCTGGGACTTATCTATAAAATATTCAGTGCTACTTAAAGGCTTATGACTACTTAATTACCAAGTTCTAGCACTCAGGTGCTGCTATTGTATCTGCAGATAGAGGACATTTGCATCTTTCAAAGTTGTTTCTGTTGGCACTGGTGAGACTTAGTTCTCAGACTGTCACTTGAAACTGCTCTGAAGTTGTCTGGGCCTTTCCAGGCACTGTAGTTCTGTGTATTAGACATTCTTGCATATATGCTCTGCTTATTCTCATTTTGTATTTTCCATCTTTTTACATCTGTGTACATTTAAAAAGGGTTTTTTTTTCCCCTGACTAATCTTCTAGTTCATTAGTTCTTTCTCTTCTTTTTTTTTTTAATTAAAAAAAATTTTTTTTAAGTTGTATTTGTGTATTGCCTGCATGTAGGTAAGTGCACCCATGTCATTCAGTGCCCACAGAGGTCAGAAGAGGCTGTCGGATCCTCTGGGACTGGAGTTACGGAGAGTTGTTAGCTGCCATGTGGGTGCTGGGATTTGAACCCGGGTCTTCTGCAAGAACAACCAGTGTTCTTAACCGCTGAGCCATCTCTTCAGCCCCTAGAAATTTTTTATTCTTCATACATTATAGTTACTATTTCAGTTGGTTATTTAATTGAAAATGGTTACAGGTTTTGTCATATTGTAAGAGTCGTACACAGTTACAAGTGACTAGCAACACATGTAAACTGATTTAATAGAAACAGCTATTGCTCATACAATGTGGTTGATTGGTTGGTTGGTTGGTTGGATTTTGAGACAGGGTCTGCTGTACCCTAGTCTAGTCCAGACTCAGTACATGGGTGAGGAAGACCTTGAACGCCTGCTCATCTTGCCACTACCCCCTTGCTGCTGGGATTATGGACATGCGCTTCCATGCTTGGCTTTTGATAGTTCTTTTAAGTTTGTGGCATGTCAAGTTCACATACTGTTTTAGATTATTTTACTTAGATATATTTTAAATATTTTTATTTATTACTTTTATTTTACGTGTATGAGTGTATTATTGCCTGCATGCATGTGAGTGCACCTGTGTTGTGCAACACCCTTGGAGGTCAGAAGAGGGTGTCAGATCTCCTGGAACTGGAGTTAATAGACTGATGTTTGCTGCCATGTGGGTGCTGGGAATCAAACCCGTGTCCTCTCCAAGAGCAGCCAAATGCTCTTAACCATGAGCCATCTCTCCAGCCCCATTTCAACATTTGCCCCAAATCCTGAAATTTGAAATGGTTTAATTTTCAAAGTTGTACATTGTGGTGTGATAGGCTTTGGATGAGATCAGTTCATAGTAGTTACCTGCTCTCTACCAAGATAGACCAAGATAAATCCAGTAAATTTGTTGTTTTACATGTATAAGGTTTATCAGTTACTGTTTTCTTTAAATTTTGTATTAGTTCATTAAATGACTTAAATAAAGATGCAGGGGTACGTTAGAGCATTGTAAAAGTTCTTGTTTACAATGTTGTACCTCATCCACTGGACCCCAAAAAGACCACCGAGGACCCAACACACCAAAATGCAAAAGCAAAGGTTCATGGTTTATTCGGGCTTATCAGACCTCACCAACCAAATGGATCCGTGCTGAGAGCCCAGAGTAAGGGACAGTGAGCCTTTTACAGGTTTTAGACAAAGAGAGGAGGGGGATACCGAAGATACATTTTGGTTGGTTCAAGGAACCCACCGCGCCAACATAATTTTAAACTGATTGGATGTATAAGATGGAGCCCTGGAAGTTTCTTATTGGTAGGTGCTATTCTCAGGGCTGTGGAATGTGCTGACTGTTCATCTGTGGGGCCAGGAGTCTCCGTTTTTACCTTATAGGGCAGTTTTTATGCCAGGGCTTGCTTAATCTATAGTTTCCTGGAAGGTGGGGGGAATAGCAGGTGGGGGTCAGGTCATGCCAGGGCATGTCTAGGCATATCTAAAGCAGCAACCAAGCATTTTACAGAAGCTAAAAGAACAATTAGTGGGGGTCTGGAGGGATTGGGGTGTAGCAGGTGAATGAAGAGGGTCTCAGGGTCCTACAATAACTTTTATAAAATGTTCTTGGCAAGCATTTATCTTTGAAAACTAATGTGATAAATTATAATCCTCCTTCTGACTCTTGTGAACCTACTTTCTCATCATTTAAGAAAATGTTGAAATTAGCCTGGTGTGGTGGCACACACCTTTAATCCCAGCACTCAGGAAGCAGAGGCAGGTGGAGCTCTGTGAGTTCAAGGCCAGCTTGGGCTACAGGGAGACCCTGTCTCAAAAAGACCAAAAGGAAAAAAAGAAAATGCTAAAACTGATGCAAGCTTTTCAAAGTTATCGTTCTTCTCTCTCTCTCTCTCTCTCTCTCTCTCTCTCTCTCTCTCTCTCTCTCTCTCTCTCTCTCTCGCGTGTGTGTGTGTGTGTGTGTGTGTGTGTGTGTGTGTGTGTGTGTTGAATTGGAGATTGGCCCAAGGTCTCATGGAGGCTGGATGTGCATATACCACTGAGCTAAATCTTTACCTATTGTGTATTTTAACTGTTACTTAAGATACATTTTCTAGGGACTGGAGAGATGACTCAGTGGTTAAGAGCACTGGCTGCTCTTGCAGCGGACCCAGTTTTAATTCCCAGAACCCACATGGTGGTTAACAACCATCTGTAACTCCAGTTCCAAGGGATCCGGTGCCTTCTTCTGACCTCCACAGCCATTTCATGACATGGGTGCACTTAAATACAAGCAGGCAAAACACTCACATACACAAAATAAAAAGAATAAATAAAATATGTTTTGGAAAGATAGCTTTTCTAAATTTCTGTAAATTAAAAATGACCTTTAGCCCTAAAGTTTTCAGAAGATAAAGTTGCATAACTAAGTCTTTTGAGTCCTCTAAGAGTAGCCTAAGAGCTTGATAACTAATGAAGGTTTATCTTCAGACCCTGGCTTACCTCTTTTTATAGGTATTAAAAATAAAATAGAAGCTGGGCGTGGTGGTGCACACCTTTAATCCCAGCACTTAGGAGGCAGAGGCAGGCAGATCTCTGTGAGTTCAAGGCCGGCCTGGTCTACATAGCGAGTTCCAGGTCAGCTGGGGCTACAGGGAGACCCTGTCTCAAAAAGACCAAAAATAAATAAAATAAATAAATAAAATGAAACAAAAATATGCAGAAGTGTTCAACGTCCTTAGCCATTAGGACATGGTGGCTAATATCTATAATCTTAGTGCCCTTTGAGGCACTAGCAGGAAGATTGCCAAAAATTCAAGACCAGTCTGGGTTGTATGACAAGTTCCAAGGTATCCAGTGTAACATAACAGGACCTTGTGTCAAAAAACCCAAAACTTCAACAACAACAAAAATCCCTCTATTTAGATTTAACTTCATCCCAGTCAGAATGGCTACCATCAGGATAGTCATCTGGGCCTAATGGCACAGCTACTCAAGGAATTAGTTCAGGGTCAGCCTGAGCAGCTTAATGAGACCCTGCCTCAAAGAGTAATAAGAGGGCTGAGGATATAGTTTGGTGATGGAGCACTTGCCCACCATGCAGGAGACCCTAAGTTCAATTTCCAGCACACCAGGGGGGAAAAAAAAATTCTGGAGAGTTTGAGGGGAAGAAACTCCTGTTAGTGGAAGTGTAAATTAGTTCAGCTACAATGGAAATCAGTATGGCCTTTCTTCAGAAAACAAAAAAATAGAACTGCCATATCATCTTGAGTATGTATCCCAGAAGGAATTAAAAAAAGTCCACACACAAAGACTGGGTGTGGTGGCACACACCTCTAATCCCAGCCCCCTGTGAGATCAAGGCCAGCCTAGCTGGTGGCAATTTCCAGACCGACTGGGAAAACAGGGAGATGCTGTCTCAAAAAAAAATTAGGTTAATATCATTTATGGGAAAAAATGGATGGATAGCATAATTAAGCAAGACTCAAATACTACATTTTCTTTTATATGTGAAATCCAGATTAAAATATTCCCTTACACAATATAAATAAAAGACATAAAAGTAGAAGGGGGACTTCAGAGAGATGATTGGGATAGTAAGGTATAAAATGATGTGAAGAAAGTATATGATACGTATTTATAAAATTATAATGCACCTGATTGTTGTATGCTAAATTAAAAAGGCAGTTGCACATGTGCCTAGGCATATGTCTTGGTGGTTAACGTTAAAAAGCCATCTGAAAAGCTAAGAGTGTGGCTTTTTATTTTTTGAAAAGTCAAAATAATGAATTGTTTTTAATACATATTTATTTCGATTGAGTTGTCAAATGTTTACACGTGGAGGAGTGGGAATCACACCAGGGTCTCATGCATACTCAGCACATACCTGTACCACAGAGCTATGCCTCAGCTCCTGAAAACTGTTTTTTGTTGGTTTTAATTTAATTCAGTTTTTTCTTTTAAAAAAAATTTTATTATTTTTATTTTATGCCTATGAGTGCATTGCTTACATTTATGTACATAAGTGCACCCATGTTGTGCAGTGTCCTTGGAGGTCAGAAAAGGTTGTCAGATTCTCCTGGAACTGGAGTTACAGATGGTTTTTAGCTGCTGTGTGGGTCCTGGGAATTGAACCCAGGTCTTCTGCAAGAGCAGCCAGTGCTCTTAATCAATCAGCCATCTTTCCAACACAAGTTTTTCCTTCTTTTGAGAAGGTCTCGCTATCTAGGCTCCAGCTTGCCTGGAACTCCCTGCATAGACCAGGCTGACAGAGAACTCACAAAGATCTGCTGGCCTCTGATCTGCTGGCCTCTGCCTCCAGAGTACTGGAACTGAAGGCGTGCGTCACCATGCCTGGCTTTTTATTTTTTTATTTTCTTTTTCGTATTTGTTATTTTAATTTTATTTGTATGTGTGTATTGCACCCAAGGTAAGTGCACCCAAGTCATGCAATGCCTGCAGAGGTCAGAAGAGGCTGTTGGATCCCCTGGAACTGGAGTTACAGACAGTTGTTAGCTGCCATGTGGGTGCTGGGATTCGAACCCAGGTTCTTCTGCAAGAACTACCAGTGTTCTTAACTGACGAGCCATTTCTCCAGCCCCTGGCTTTTTGTTTGAGACAGGGTCTCATGTAGCTCAGTCTGACCTCAAACTCCCTAAGAATCCAAGAGTGACTTTGAACTTCCTGATCCTCCTGCTTTCACCTCCCAAATGCTGGAGTTAGTGGTGTGTGCCACCATGCCCAGTTTATGAGGTGTTTGGGATGGAACTTTGAACCTTATGCTTGCTGCAAACTAGTTTTTGGAAAGATTAAAACTGTTCTTACTGCACTGTGATGAGTTGTAGCCGTAGGCAGTTTGCAGATAAATGGGAGTATGTATAAAAATGAAATCTCATTTATGGACACAGAAGTTTGAGTTTCATGCAATTTTTTCATGTAACAAAATAGTTCCCTCACCCCCCAGGGTAATTTAAAAGGTCAGACTATAGTTTACAAGCAGTGTAAAAACAGGCAGTGTTCTACCTTGTATGGAGTAACTTCCTGAGGAAATTAAACCCTTTAGAATTATGCAGTTATCCAAATGTTCTTTTGTGTTTTAGATTGAAGAGCAGATGTTTTGTTTGTTTTTGAGACAGGGTCTCTCTTGTAGCCACAGCTGGCCCAGAACTCACTGTAGACCAGGCTGGCCTTGCACTCACAGAGATCTGCCTGCCCCCCCTGAGTGCTGGGATTAAAGGTGTGTACCACCATGCCTGACCCTATTTTCTTTTTTAAAAAATACTTTATTATTTTTATTTTATGTGTATGTGTATGAGTGTTTTGCTTACATATATGTAAGTGCACCTGTGTTGTGCAATGCCCATGGAAGTCAGAATAGGGTGTTGGATTTCCTGGAACTGGAGTTACGGGTGGTTGTATGGTTGTTAGCCACATGTGGGTGCTGGGAATCAAACCCAGGTCTTCTGCAAGAGCAGCCAGTGCTCTTAACTGCTGAGCCATCTCTCCAGCTCCATAGTCCCTAGTTCTTAAAGATTTATTTTTATTCTTTTTAATTATGTGTATATCTGTGGGGAGCGGGGTATGTACATGTGCCTGCAGGAACCCATGGAAGCCAGAGGCTTTGGATCCACTTGGAGCTGGAGTTAGTGGCGTTTGTGTGCTGTCTGATGTGGGTGCTGGGAATCAAACTTGGATTCTGGAAGAGCGGTATGTGCTCTAAACTGCTGAGCCATCTCTCCAGCCCCTATTCCCCATTTTTAAGTGGTTTTGTAGGTATGCTGGGAGACTATACTATAAATTCGAGGGTCAACTGGGTACAGTTGGGGATTTGGGGTAATATGATTTTACGTGAAATTCGTCTCTAGAGGAATGTTAGGATCTCAGTATTGACTTACTTGCTAGTTTATGTATCTTAATCCTAAATTGCTGACAGTTTTTGGAGGCCCAGGGACGTTTAGAATTGGGAGGGATAGTTAAATGTTTTTTGTTTTATTTTTAGACAGGATCCCCTGTATTCCTAGGCTAGCCTCAAATTCACTGTGTGGCTGAGGATGACCTTGAACTCCTGATCCTCTTGCTCCCACATCCCACCTCAGTTGCTGTATAAGTACATATCACCATGCTTGGCCTTTCTTTTTCTCTTTTACTTCTTTTTGGGGTCAGGGGGTGGTGGTAAAGGATAGGTTATTTGGTACCTTGCAAGACATCCTGGGACAAGGGAGTAAGTAGAGTACTGCCTGCCTTACCTTCATCAAACAAGGCCATACATGCTAAGTGTGGGCACATAGGTTCTTACACAGAATGGCCTGCTTTTTTTGAAAAGTGTGTAAGTGAAACTTTTTCTTATTTATTTGAAACTTTTGGCAAGATGAATAGAAAAAGGAATTATTTAGAAAACTCTGCTAGTATCTTTTTATTGCTTTCTCTTTTCATATCATTTACTTGGCATGTGATCTTGGTTAAGTGGCTTATTTTCCTGCAACTTCATAGTAGTATGTAAAGATTGTTTTTATAGCCGGGCATGGTCATGTACACCTTTAATCTCAGCACTTGGGAGGCAGAGGCAGGTGGATTTCTGTGAGTTCGAGGCCAGTCTGGTCTACATAGTGAGTTCAGGCCAGCCAGAGCTACAGGGTGACCATGTCTCAAAAAGACAAAAAAAAAAAAAAAAAAAAAAAAAAAAAAAATTGTTCTTATATTCTAGGAACCTTCAAGGGCTCTCATGTATTCTCTCATTCAGTTCACACTGTAAATTAATCCTGTGACCTACTGAGGAACAGTCCTGTGAGGTAAACTGTTAAGACCAGGTTTTTGCAATGAGAATCATAGAACTGGGCTTGGAACCCAGAAAGTCTGGCCTCAGAGCCAATGGTCTTAATCCTAAACCAGTATGGCTACACAGATACCTATATAAACCATTTTAGGCACCTTTTGAGGATGATAGAGTTGATGCTGATGAAGTGATGATTATAATGAATCCACTGTGGATATTCAGAATACCCTTGTGTATTTAATGCATTGTCCTAGATTGTGCTTTTCTTTTTTTGTCTGTGTTTTATTCTTATATTTGCTTCATCTTTAAATAATTTGATAAACAAAGCAATAAAAATGGTTCAACATAATTTTATAAACAATGAAGAAAATAAACCAGGTCTTATTTAGTATTAATATGCCATACACTGCTTTAAGATTACAAATAAAAGATTTTTAATTGAATTTTTGAGAATTTCATACAAATTTGATCATATTTAGACCCACTCCCCTGTCTATATCTCTCTCAGAGCTCCCCACTAGATTTTAGGTACTCTGTCATACAAATTAAGGCCTATCAAGTCAAGTTTGTGTCCCCAAATGTCCTTCAGTGTGGGTCCATCTACTGGACCCTGGTTAACCTATCTAGTGTCACTTTAAGGGTGAGTAGTACTTTAATATGTAGATGGTGTTTGACTTCTTTCATAGATTGTAAGAATATGCAGCTTCTTTCCCTCACTGCAGATGGTGTCTAAGAAGTGAAAACTGTTCTGTACCCTTTTAAGGAACATATCAAATGGTTATCTCTGAAGGAATGGGATCTAGGAGATGGGAGTTTGGGTACCTTTTGTTTTTACATTTCCTTATTGTTTAAGCAAGTATCTGTTATGTTAAGAGTAAGGAAAAGAGGGGGCTGGAGAGATGGCTCAGCAGTTAAGAACACTGGTTGTTCTTGCAGAAGACCTGGGTTCGAATCCCAGCACCCACATGGCAGCTAACAACTGTCCATAACTCCAGTCCCCGGGGATCCGACAGCCTCTTCTGTCCTCTGCTGGCATTGCACGACACGGGTGCACTTACCTACATGCGGGCAATACACGCATACACATAAAAAAAATAAAAATAAAATTTTTTAAAAAGTTTAAAAAAAAAAAGAGTAAGGAAAAGACATGAAACCAAAGATTTCTGAGTAATTAATACTTAGTGTAGAGGATGCCAGCTGACTTTTTAATAATGAGAATATTTGATTTTAAAATAGGAAATCAAATTGCAGATTAAGTGATGGAATGTAATATAGTCAACAGAAATGATGATTATATTCACTAAAGGATGTAAAATATTGCCAAGATACTATTTCTTTGAAAATTGATTTAGTAAGACAGTAGAATTGTTGCTGAAGTAGGAGAAAAAAAAAAAAAAAAAAAGAAGCCTCTTTGACTAGTTGTTCCCTGTACTTTCAAATGTATTAAAAAACTTAGTGAAAGTTTGGATGTGATGGCTCACACCTTTATCCTAATGCCTGGCAGGCAGGCAGATTGATCTCTCTAAGTTCAAGGCCAGTCTTCATAGTGAGCTCCAGGCCAGCCAGTGTTGCACCGTGAGACCTGTCTCCCCCATCCCTACCCCCCAAAAAACATCTAGTGAAAAGAAATTACTTAAATGGAATATTTTGTCATACTAAAATTACTTCTTAACTTTATCCTGATCTTCCTTTTTTAATTAAAAATGTTCTAAGCTATATAAGGTATTATATGGAAAGTATTAATAGAAGAAAAACCTTAACTGTTCTGTATGAGTCAGCATAGCAGGTGTAATGTGGAAAGTAACAATTAAAACCTGGAATGAACTAAAATTATCTGGATTTCAGGAAGTTTTAAATTTTAAAATGTTAAGGCAACATCAGAATCTACTATTAGAAAGGTTTTGAGGCTCCCTGCGACAGTGCTGCAGACACCATTATCCTGTTTCTCCGCTGCATAGATGTTGAACTCTTGCCTATTTCCTACTTGTTTGTGGCCTACTGGTGTGCCTATTTGATACAAGAAAATGGAAACTGAACAGCCAGAAGAAACCTTCCCCAACACTGAAACCAATGGTGAATGTGGTAAACGCCCTGCCGAAGACTGGGAAGAGGAGCAAGCATTTAAAAGATCTGGAAACACTGATGAGATGGTTGAATTGCACATTCTGCTTCAGAGCAAGAATGCTGGGGCAGTGATGGAGAAGGAGGCAAGAACATTAAGGCTCTCCATACAGACTACAATGCCAGTGTTTCAGTCCCAGACAGCAGTGGCCCCAAGTGCATACTGAGCATCAGTGCTGATACTGAAACGATTGGAGAGATTCTGAAGAAAATCATCCCTACCTTGGAAGAGGGCCTGCAGTTGCCATCACCCACTGCAACCAGCCAGCTCCTGCTCGAATCTGATGCCGTGGAATGCTTAAATTACCAACACTATAAAGGAAGTGACTTTGACTGCGAGTTGAGACTTTTGGTTCATCAAAGTTAGCAGGAGGAATTATTGGTGTCAAAGGTGCTAAAATCAAAGAACTTAAACACTCAGACAACAATCAATCTTTTCCAAGAATGCTGCCCTCATTCCACTGACAGAGTTGTTCTTACCTGGAGGAAAGCCGGATAGGGTGGTAGAGTGCATAAAGATCATCCTTGATTTTATACCTGAGTCTCCCATCAAAGGTCGTGCACAACCTTATGATCCCCACTTTTATGATGAAACCTATGATTATGGTGGTTTTACAGTGATGTTTGATGTCCACCGTGCTGTCCTGTGGGATTTCCCATGCGAGCAAGAAGTGGTTTTGACAGAATACCTCCAGGTCAGGGTGGGCATCCCATGCCTCCCTCCAGAAGAGATTATGATGACATGAGCCCTTTCGAGGACCACCACCACCCCCTCCTGGTCGAAGTGGTGAGGGTGGTAGCAGAGCTCGAAATCTTCCTCTTCTACCACCACCACCGCCACCTAGAGGAGGAGATCTAATGGCTTACGACAGAAGAGGAAGGCCTGGCATGATGGCATGGCTGGGTTCAGTGCTCATGAAACTTGGGACTCTGCAATAGGCACATGGAGCCCATCAGAAAGGCTTATGAACTACAGGGTGGCTCTAGATATGATTATTCCTATGCAGGGGGTCGTGGCTCATACGGTGATCTTGACGGACCTATTATTACTACTCAAATAACTATTCCCAAAGATTTGGCTGGATCTATTATTGGCAAAGGTGGCAGATTAAACAAATCCGTCATGAGTCTGGAGCTTCTATCAAAATTGAGCCTTTAGAAGGCTCTGAAGAATGGATCATTACCATTACAGGAACACAGGACCAGATACAGAATGCACAGCATTTGCTGCAGAACAGTGTGAAGCAGTATGCAGATGTTGAAGGATTCTAACGCAAGATATTTTTTCTTTTTTATAGTGTGAAGCAGTATTCTGGAAAGTTTTTCTAAGACTAGTGAAGAACTGAAGGAGTCCTGCATCTTTTTTGTTGTTGTTGTTAAATCTGCTTCTGTTTAAAAAGCCAACATTTCTCTGTTCCATAGGTGTTCTGCATTTGAGGTATAGTGAAATCTTTGCTGTTCACCAGATGTAATGTTTCAGTTCCTTACTAACAGGCTTGGGGGAGAGAGCATGCAAAAACTGACATTGAAATTTTGAAACAGCAAAAATAGAAAAAGGTTTTGAATGAACAAACTTATTTTCTTATCTTTTTGGTAACTGGTATTAACCTCAAAGACATGTTTTCTAAATATTTTTATTTTGCTTTGACTATCAAAGAAGATAAAGACTTGGGCAGCTAACAATTATACAATGAAAAATCTTATTGAAAATAAGTGATGTAGTGTAAGTAATGTTGATTAACCAGAATGAATATATCATCTCTGCCACTTTGAGGAATCATACTTTTGTAACCACTAGTGTTTATTAAGTGGATGTGTGAGGTAGACGTGGACAACCAGAGAGCAAGAGAATGGGGCGCAGCAGGCTGCTCTAATAATTCAGATCATGTGCTTCATTTTTCATCATCATGCAGAATGCACATGCTCTCTAGTTTGGTAGTGTCAGCTCCTGTTTTAAACAAAATTTGGGGTTTACAGCTATAAATCGGGGAATAGGATAGTAAGAATAATTGGCTGTAGCATAGTATAATTAGAAGTCAGGTGGTTATTTTTTGAAATGGGATCTTTTGTTGGCTTTTGAGACTTGTTCACCATGTAGCTCAAGCTAGCCTTGAACGCACTATGTAGCCAAGGCTTGCCTTGAACTTGTAATCCTCTTGCTAGGATTATCAGGAGATGCCATTGTGACCAGCTTAGGATAGTTTTTAAGAATATTAATGTATTTAGTGTGTTTTATAATTTTTTACAAGGTGTAAACACTTATAGTAAATAATTGAATGGATTGTGGTAAAATTTTTCTTCCCAAAATTCCACCCCTTGTAATTGAGAACTGAATTCTTGGGTGTCAGAAATCATCTTAAATTTTTGAAGAGTGAAATCTTTGAATGTACTCCCAAATGATAATCTGTAAACCTGTATACTTTGGCATTCTTAATATGCTTAAAAAGATCAAAAGAAGAGTAATACCTTGTGTCATGAAACTCCAATTTCATTGTCCATACCTACTATTAAATCTTTGTGAAATATAGTCAGCTTCTTTTGCATTACAGTGACAACTGAGCAGTTGTGACAGAGACCATATATATTTATATTTTCTTTGTACTGTTCTTTAGTAGACCATAAATTTTAGTGATACAGTATAGATGAGTGTCATGGCTATTGATAGTTTCCGTTACTTATTTTATTACCAGTGCATATCTCATCAGAACATGAGGACATAGACTTCGAGGGACTGTGTGTGCGTGTGTGTGCTCTAGAGGTACAATCCAAGGCCTTGCACACACTAAACATGCACTTAATCATGAAACTACACCCTTGGCTCCTAAATGGAATTTGGATTATTTTGTTGAATTAAATAGGAAAAAAACAAACCATTGTTCTTATTCAGTCACACTACAGTAGGGATAGAAGAGCAAACATGTACCACAGTATGCCCAACTCTCAGGAGTGTGTATCAAGAAGTTGAAGTACCTTATGGCATAATTTCTCCCTAAAAAATAAAAATGAAAAAAATGAAGTTGCCATCAAAACAAGTTTCTAACTGGTTCGTTTGTTAATTAAGCAAAGAGCCATTTAGTGATATTGAATTAATTAAATTGTGTTGGATCATGGAAGACTATGGCAAGAATAGCTGATTTAAACATTTGAAGACACTGATAGTCAATTAAGAAACAAGGCAAATGGCTTAGAGTGGTTTTCCTGGGCTCCTGATGAGTTGACCAATGTTATTGATGCTGCCCAGTTATTTATTGGAGATTCAATGCCAAGTTTCAAATGGCAGTAAAAATTAACCTTGTGAGTATAGTGAATATTCCTTATGGTGCACCTGTAGACACAGTCCCCCCCCCCCCTTTTTCTTGAGGTCTTCTTGAGGCAGGTTCTTCCTGTAGCCCCAGCTGAACTTGAACTCATTATGTAGACTGGGCTGACCTCTTTTTCACAGACTTGCCTGCTTTTGCCTCTGCCTCACAAGTGCTGGGATTCAAAGAATGTGCCACCACACCCAGCATCTTTTTCAGCTTTTTGAGATGGGTTTTACTATATACCACGGGCTGGCCTGGAACTCATGAAGATCCACCTGCCTATGCCTTCCCAGTGCTGGAATAAAAGACATGTACCACCTTACCCAACAGACACAATATTTTAAAAGTTGAGAAAACACCTAAGCATAATCTGAAGTAGAATGTACTAAGATGTGCTGTAGTGGGTAGTGATAAAATATACGTGATGTCTTCTGAGTGCTAGGATTACAAGAATGAGCCACTAAACCTGATCAGCTGAGCATAGAGGGAAGCAAGGAGAGAGAAGATGCCAGAGATGTGAGCATTAAGAAGGAATTCTAACTGGATAGAAGTTCTGAGATACAGAGTTTGGAACTTTGCAAGTGATTGTTTGGTGACTACCTTAATGTAGCTGTGTGGTGGTAGGATTTCATTATGATAAAGTGATTTAAAAATAAATATATAAAAGGTTTTTTTGTTTGTTTTTTGTCTTTTTCAGACAGGATCTCCTTGTAGCCCCAGCTGGCCTGGGAATTTGCTATGTAGACCAGGCAGCTGGCCTTGAATTCAAAGATTTACCTGCCTCTACCTCCCGAGAGCTGTGATTAAAGATGTGGGCCATCATGCCAGACTAAAAGGTTTTTTTGTTTGTTTGTTTTAAGGAATGAAATCAGAAGTAAAATTTAGACTTTAGCATTTTAGACGTAATTACTGTTTTATGACATGGAAGGAGTGGCTAGGGGAAGATAATATTCAAATACAGGGATGCAGCTAAGTGGGAAAGGATGGCCACTATCCATCCACTCCTTATCCGGATGAAGGTTGAGGATGGAAGAGGGAACTAGAAAGGGTAAAGTGTATAGGAAGGGTTGTTAACACAACACAGGACTGTCAGTATGTGGAAAGGCTAGTATAATTTGAACATGTTTCTCAAGTCGTTCTGGGTTGCAATAATGTCCTCCCTGCTCTCTTCAAGAACCATTCATAAATGACAGTTGTAGTGTTTTATCAACAGAGAATTAGCAGGCCAAGATAAAACAGTTTTTAAGGGTTAATTGAACTTTTGCTAGAATTTGTACTATTTAGTTTGAATAGTAACAAGCACCCAGGATGCTAATTTTTCTTTACCATTAATTCTCAAGTGATTAATAGGTGCTACCTATTTGGTATGTGTATGTGTGGGTGTGTCTGTGTCTACCTAATGGAAACTTAAAACTAAAGTGTACTTCTGGATCCATGAATTTCACCAACTTGTGGGATCAAATATTTGGTGGGGGAAAAAGTTGCATCTGTACTGAGTAGGTACAGACTTTTTTCCTTTTTTTTTTTTACAGACTGAGCAGGTGTCAGTCTCTGTTCCCTAATAGTATAACATTAAAACTATTTACATGGCAGTTATATTGTGTTAGCTGTTGCAAACAATCTAAAGATAATTAAAGTGTAAGGAAAGAAGTACGTAGGTTGTGTGTAGACCCTCACTGTTTATGAAAGAGAATTCAGCATGTGATTTTAGTATTCATTGTGATGCTGTAACCAGTCTCTGTGACCAAGATACAAGTGTATGAAGCATGTTTAAGGATGGGACAAAGATAAAACAGCCCTTTCGGGTTTATAATGTATTCAGATGAGGTATGTATAAACAACATAATTAAGTGGTAATTAATTAGTGTATAAAATCTATATATGCTAAGAATAAGGAAGTTACATTATGAGAATATTTTTCAAACTAGATTTGTGGTCCACTAATGACTTGTGAAATGTTTAATGGTTCACAACTAGTGTTATGTTCTCCCCACTCCTTAATGGATTGGAACAGAGTTGACATTGTATGGGACTCTTCCTTTTTTCTTATGTTTTTGAGATGAGGTATGTAACTCATGTTGCCTAGACACTCTGTGTAGCCCAGACTGACCTTGAACTCATGATTTTCTGTCACACTCTCCCTAGTGCTGGTGTTGTAGGCATGTGCTACAACATCTGGCTTGTTTAGGGCTCTTATTGCTGCAATACAGAAGGTAAAGTGCTTTATGAAACTTATTTATTATGTGTGTGCATGTAGGTGTCTACTGAATTAGATGGGAGACATTTCTTACTGTGGGCTGTAGTTAAGTATAAATCTACTGTAGGATATTTTGATAAACAGAAGTATACCTAATAATCTTAGTCTCTTAAACTGTTTATAGCATTCATTCGTGAAATTTACTGTGATCTCAACTAAAACCATGTATGCATTTTATATATATATATATATACACACACACATAGTATATATAGTATACACACATATATACTATATATATGATAGTATATATAGTATACACACATATACTATATATATGATAGTATATATGTGTGTGCATATATACATACATATGTATATTTGTTTTTTCTTAATAGGTGCAATGGATGAACTTCATAGTCTAGATCCGAGAAGGCAGGAGTTACTGGAAGCCAGGTTTACTGGAGTTGCAAGTGGGAGCACTGGGAGCACTGGGAGTTGCAGTGTTGGAGCTAAAGTGAGTGAAATTTTAATCTTCATTTGGTATTCTTTCTTTGCATTAAATTGTCTAACATGTATTTTGTGGAGCCGGTGAGATGGTTCAGTGGGTAAAAGTGCTTGCTGCCAAACTTGATTGCCAGAATTGAATCCTTGGGACCCACAAGGTGGAAGGAAAGAGCTGATGCTTATAGATTGTCTTTTGGCCTCCATATGTGTTGCACACACAAATAATATAAATATAATAAAAGCTAAAACAATAAAGTGTATTTTGTGCAACTTAATGGCAAGTTGTTATGATTTTTATAGTGTGTAGAAGAAAAGAAAGTCTGTTTATAAACCTGATTTTTTTTCTCTTTGCTGTGCAGATTTTTAATACATGTGCTGCCGAAGTGAGCACAGTGTGCAGAAGATTTATCTTTTCTTTTCTTTTTTTGTCTTTTTGAGACAGGGTCTTCCTGTAGCCCCAGCTGACCTGGAACTCGCTATGTAGACCAGGCTGGCCTTGAACTCACAGAGATCTGCCTGCCTCTGCCTCCCGAGTGCTGGGATTAAAGGCATGTGCCACCACACCTGGCTATAAGAAGATTTTAAATTTAATGCAGTTGCATTTGTAAATTCTTGCTATTTTCTGAGGAAAAGTTCTTGCCTGTGCCTGTGTATTTATTTCTCTAGCAGTTTCCAGGCATTAGGTTTTGCATTAAGGTCTTTGCTCCAGTTTGAATTGCCCAGGGTGAGAGAAAGGGTTCTAGTTTCATTCTTCTACATGTGTATATCTAATTTCCCCACCAAATTTGAAGTGGCTATCTTTTTCTCCAATGTATGTTTTTAGCACTTTTGTCAAAAATGAGATGTCTAGACCAATGTGGCTTTCTGTGTCCTTTGTCTATATGTCTTTTTACTGTTAGTAACACGGTGTATTTATTACTGTGGCTCTGTAGTGTAATTTGAATACTTTGAGCCTTGCTCAGAGTAGCTTTGACTCTTGGTGCCATTACTGCTTCTATGTGAACTTTAGGAATTTTTTCCCATTTTTTTGTTTCTATGAAGAGTATTCATGGGATTTTGATGGAGGATTGCATTGAATCTGTAGACTACATTTGATCATATAGCATTTTCACATTATTATGCCAATCCATGAGCATGGGAGGTATTTCTAGCTTCTTGTGTCTTTAGTTTGTCTTTAGTGGTTTTTTTTTTTTTTGGTCTTTTTGAGACAGGGTCTCCCTGTAGCCCCAGCTGGCCTGGAACTCACTTTGTAGTCCAGGCTGGCCTTGAACTCAGAGATCTGCCTGCCTCTACCTCCCGAGTGCTGGGATTAAAGGTGTGAGCCACCACGCCTGGCTCGTCTTTAGTGTTTTTATTATAGAATTCTTTCACCTCCTTGGTTAGGTTTATTTTTAAATTAAAAAAATCTATTTTATCCTTGCTGGGCATGGTGGTGCACATCTTTAGTGCCAGCACTCGGGAGTCAGAGGCAGGTGGATCTCTGTGAGTTCAGGGCCAGCCTGGTCTACATAGTGAGTTCTAGGTCATCTGGGACTACAGGGAGACCTTGTCTCAAAAACACACAAAAAAGTTTTGTCCTATGCTATCCCATTGTGAATGGGTCTGTGTTCTTGATTCTTTCTCAGTATGCTTGTTGGTATATAGAAAAGCTACTGATTTTTGTTTGTTGAATTTTATCCTAATACTTTGCTCAAAGTCATTATCAAATCTAAGTTTTCCAGTGAAGTCTTTAGGGTCTTTTAACTATAAGATCATAATTTCTATAAATAGGGATATTTTTTGAGTTCCAGTTCTTGTCTTATTTGTGTTTCTTTCTCTTGCCTTATTTCTCTGGCTAGCAAGCAGTTTAAGCGCTATGCTGAATAAAGATGTAGGACTGGTAACTATACCTTATTACTGATTTTAGAGGAAAGGCTTGTCATCAGCCATTGTAATATTCAGGTTTCTCGATTCTGCCTAGTTTCTTCAGCTTGATCATGAAAAGATGTTGAACTTAGTTCAAAGGCCTTTTCTGCATTTATTGTCTATTAGGTTTTTGTCCCTGAGTATGTGCTGCATTACATCTATTGATTTTTGTATGTTGAATCATCTCATCTTTGTATCTCTCTCATGGTAATTCTGTTTTAGGATTTTGAGAAACTGCTAAACTGTTTACAAAATGGTTGTGCCATTTTATCTCACCAGCAATTCACAAGGAGTCTAGTTTTTCCACACCTTTGCCAGCACTTACTTTTTTTTTATTGTAGCCATTGTGGTTGTTGCATAAAGTGATACCTCACGGTATTCTGACTTACATTTTTCCATTGACCAGTGATATTAAGCGTCTTTCCATGTACCTAGTTAATATTTATATATGTTCTTTGGTGACTTATCTGTTCAAATTTTTTGCCTGTTTTTGAGTTAAGTTGCTTTTAAATATTGAGTTACAAGGGTTTTTATACATAATGAATACTAGACTTAATGAGATACATAAAAGCTTTACCTGATCCTCTGCCCCTTTCCTTCTTTCTGCTTTCCTCTGCTATGAGGTGGACAGTCGCCTCCTCCACGTTTTTACCTCCAAATGCAGGGGGCCAAGCAGCCATAGACTCAACCATGTGATAAAACTTTGAAACAAAATAAATAATTCTTCCCATTAAGGTATTTTCCTGGGTATTAGGTAGCAGCAACCATAAAACTAACCCAAAAAGTTGTTTATAGTTTTAGCATTTGCATTTAGATGTTTGATAATTTTGAGTATAAATGTGTGTGTGTGTGTGTGTGTGTACGTACACATATGTGGAAGAGAATTCAGATTTATTCATGTGGCTATCTAGTTTAAGCATCTGTTGAAAAACCTGCCTTCCCCTTCCCCCTCACACATACTGAACTTAGAATCTTTGTCGGAGTAAATGGGCCACAAATGTGTGGGTTTATTTTTCTACTCTGTTTTACTCTGCTGATCTGTATTTCTGTCCTTGAGACCATACCAGTATAGTTTTGTGGTACATCTCAAAAGCTGAGAGCATGCATTAAGATTGTTTGAGCTATTCTGGTTCTCTTGCATTTCATTATGACTTTTAGGATCAGCTGGTCAACTTCCTCAAAAGACAAGTTGAAGGTTTGATTTTTGTTTTTGTTTGGGGGATTTTGGGGAGTGGTTTTGTTTATTTGCTTGCCTTAAGACAGGGTTTCACTGCTTATTCCTGACTGACCTGGAACTCACTATGTAGACCTGGTCTCCCTCACTGCCCCTTCCCCCCAATGCTGAGATTAAAGGTGTGTACCACCATGCCTGGCTACAACTAGAGATTTTGATAGGAATTGCAGTAAATGTTTAAGTTAATGTATTGCGATCTTAGTTGTCTAATCTCTGACTATAAATGTCTTTATATTTGTTTTTGCTTCCTTTTGGTGATGTTTTGTGGCATTTGGTATATAGTTGTTGCATTTTAAAAAATTGTTTCTGAGGTTTTTACTCATTTCCACAATATTATGAGGATTTTTTTCTTTCTCCTTTACTGGAATTATACTTTTAATTTTCAAATTTATCATTGTTTTTGTATAGAAGTGCAGTTGAATTTTGTGCTTGGCTCTTGTGTCCTGCAACCTAGTTGAACTTGTTTTTTAGCTCTAATAGTTTTGTCATTATTGTTTTTGAAGTTTCTTAGTAATTTCTAAAATCTCAATGCTATAGGCAGAAGTGAGCAACTCAGATCTTTTGTCAGATCTTCTAAGAGGCCCTGAAATTTACATCCTTCGCCATAGGTTTGGCCAAAAAGAGTAGGCCCGGATTTTTTTTTTT
>NW_008357637.1:890918-898820 GCF_000622305.1 Nannospalax galili | reverse complement strand
CCGCTACAAAAAAAACAAAAAAAAAAAAAAAAAAAAAAGGATGGTGGGCCATAGTTTACTAACTCCTGGTCTCTAGCAACTCTTTCCAGTAGAATTTTATGGGGTTCTGATGGCCCCTTTAAATGTCTGTATGGCCTAATGTATAGTTACTTGCCACATAGAAAGCCTTACTAGTTATTATTACTATTTATTTATTTATTTATTTATTTATTTATTTATTTTTGGTCTTTTTGAGACAGGGTCTCCCCATAGCCCCAGATGGCCTGGAACTCACTATGCAGACCAGGCTGACCTGGAAGTCACAGCCACCTGCTTCTGTCTCCCGAGTGCTGGGATTAAAGGAGAGCACCACCACACCCAGCACATTTTAAGTGCTGTGGTACTTAAAACGTTTGGAAGTCTGTTCTCTCCTTCCATTCACATGAGGACTTAAAATGTGGCTAGTTTAAATGTAGAAACTGAATCTTAAATTTTAATTTCAGTAGTCTCAGTTTAAAACATTGTACCTGCTTGTTTAAGTATCACCTTTTCATTAAAGCCTTGACAGGATTACAGACTTATACATGGAAATGCAAGCCCATACTGTGATATGGGATATCATCTCACCCTCATCAGAATGGCTATTATCAAAAAAAGCAAAAATAACATATTGGGATGAAATGAAAGGGAATTCTTACTTACTGCCAGTGGGAATGCAAATTAGAATAACCATTATGGAGAACCATATGGAAATTCTTCCCCAAAACTAGAAATTTACTGTATCGTCTAGCCATCTTGCTCTTAAATATGTACCAGATGAAATGGAGTCAGCATGTCAAAATACCTGTGTCCTAATGTTTATTGGAACTGATAGCTGCAATATGGAATGAACTTAAGATGTACATTGATTGATGAATAATTAAATAAAATGTGTTGCTTATACATATAGAAATATTCAGCCATAAAAATGAAATTTTGTCAACACATATTTATGAAGAATGTATTTATGAAGAAAAAGTGCTAGTTTTATTATCAAAGGAGTCTGTATACTTTGTGGTAGGGGCTGGAGAGTTTGCTCAGTGTTAAGAGCACTGGCTGCTCTTGCTGAAGACCCAGGTTTGATTCTCAGCACCCACATGATGGTTTAACAACCATTGGTAACTCTAGTTCCAGGGGAATCTGATGCCCTCTTCTGACCCCTGCTGGCATCGCACAACATGGATGCACCTACCTACATAAAGGTGATATACTCAAGTGCATTAAAAAATATATATGTATATATATATATATATATATTAACTCTGGTAAAATTGGTAGAATTAGAGGACATTATGTTAGGTGAGATAAACCAGACACAGAAGAACAAATACTCCACATTCTTGGTCCTTGGGGGAACCGAAAGAGTTAATCTCAAACAGAAGAGAGTAGGATTACTAAAAGCAAAAAAGGAAAGAGAGAAGGGCAGGCAGTGGAAAGCTAGTTAAGGGAAGGAAGTTGGATGATGGGAAGCAAACCAAAACTGATAGAAGGATTAAGTTCTGGTGTTCTGCAGGATAGTAAGGAGACTATAATTTTTAATAGTCTATGATATATATAGTTCATAAGGAACTAGAAAGAAGCTGAAACAAATGTTAAGGAATTGGAAATGATAATTACCTTGATTTGATTAGTACACATTGTGTGCATAGATTGAGATACTGCATTGTTCCCATAAATATGTATAATTATTTTATGTTAATTTAAAAGAAAATATGTACTTTGATTGGGTTTTAAGATTTATTTACTTTATACCATGTGTACGAATGTTTTGCCTGCATGCATGTATGTGTACCATATGTGTACCTGGTGCCCACAGAGTTCAGAAAAGGGCATAAAATCTCCCAGAACTGGAGTTACAGATGGTTGGTGCTGGGAACCAAACCTGAGTCCTCCACAAGAGCAGTAAGTGCTCTTAACTGCTGGGCCATCTCTCCAGCCCCAGATTTTTAAAAAAGTAGTTACATGGACCAGCAAGATACATAGTTGATTAAAAGCACTTGTCATACAAACTTGATGACCTGAGTTATCTCTCTAGATTCCAGGGTGGAAGGGAGAGAACTGACCCTCAAAAGTTGTCTTTTGATATCCAAATGTTTGCCATGCACACTTGTATCCACACTCACTGTGTATACGTACATATAAACACAATAGCAATATATATGCTTCATATAGACCCAGTAGTAACTCCAATTTTTTTTAAACGGTCCCTTATAAAAAGTAGTTACACTGGGATTAGGAAAATTACTTTTTCCTCCCCCTTTCCACCCCCCTTTGGAGACAGGGTCTTCCTGTAGCCTCAGCTGACTTGGAACTTGCTGTGTAGATCAAGTTGACCTAAATCTCACAGAGATCGCCTGCCTCTGCCTCCAGAGTGCTAGGATTAAAGGCATGTATTACCATGCTCCACTGAAAAAAATACTTTTTTTTTTTTGCCCAAGTGATTGGCAGAGAGTATTCTCTTTATTTCAGGTCAGTCCTGAAAGATGATTGCCATCATTTCACTTAAAAAAACAAAAACAAAAACAAAAACAAAACTATGAGAGAATATGTTTTCATAAGGTTAATTATGGAACAATAATTTACTTAAACTAGCATAATACTTCAAACTATTCTGTACAAGTACAGATCACATCTATTTAATATCAAAATGTCTAGTTGCTTAATAAAATGTTTTTAAGATCTAGCTGCAATCTGATTTTCAAAACCAAAGAACAAAATATTAAGTAAATCACTTCATAGCACAGGATACTAAAAATATGTAGGAAAAATACAAATCTGATAACAAAAGGTAAAGTTAATGTACTTACGAAGAAAAATTGCTAGTTTTATTATCCGAGGTTCTGTAGCGAGACTATTAAGTTTTAAATGATTGACTTTAAAAAGGAATACCAGAGCTGGTTATATTGGCTTATTAATGGAACCATTGAAATAAATAGCCAAACTCACATGTCCTCCTCAGTCCTCCTCAGTATATATAGAGTGAGTTTGCTTACACAGCTCAGTCATGGGTTACATCACCCAACACAGCCATGTTACCGTCACCCATATAGAAATAAAGTATATGCATATGATGATTGATCGTTATAGAACAAACTCAAGAAAAATTGACAGATTAAAATAAGTAAACTAGACAAGGTCATTGGATATATGTCCACTCCAAACTTAGTTATATTTCAGGCTATCAGAAAGTAAATGGAAAGTGAAATTGTGAAAAGAAACTGTGTACAAGAATAGGAAAATATAAAGTACAGGCTGGAGAGTTGGCTCAGTGGTTAAGAGCTCTGGCTGCCCTTGCAGAGGACCTGGGTTCAGTTCCCAACATCCACATGGCCGCTAACAACTGTCCATAACTCTAGTTCCAGGGGATCCAGTGCTTTTTTCTGACTGCTGCGGGCATTGCGTGACATGGTTGCACTTACATACATGCAAGCAATACACTCATACACGCAAAAAAAAAATAATAAAGCAAATCTCATGCTTTCCAGTTCTAGGAAAGTTTAGCTCCATTATCATTGTCATTATTATTACTATTATTATTTCTTCCCCTCCTCCTTCCCCTTTCCTCTTTCATTATTTGGACCAGAAACTTGTGCACTATTTTCTTGCAGTTTTTTTTTTTTTTTCCTCTCTCTCTCTGATGTGCCTAGGCATGACTTTCCTTGTTCTTACCTTGTTTGAGGAGAGTCATTGAACTCTTAACCTGTATATTTATGTCTTTACCAAGTTTTTGGAATTTAAGATTTTTTCCTGCTTCCTTTTCATGTAAATTAGATTGCATATTGGTATACAATAGAGCTGCTTTTCGTGTCTTTATGTTATTTAATTTGAATAACTTATTTGACCTTTCTTTAGTATTATTTTCATCCATTTTGCTATTAGGCCCATATAGTTGTAAGTTGTTAATTTTAGAATGAAACTTTCAGTTAATGAACTTTCATCTTAATCGCTTTATATTTGTAGTCCTCTGCCAAAATTTCCAATTTGTTCATTTATTGCAAGCATATTATCAGCTTTGTCATTTAAAGCATATTTATAGCTACTTTGAAGTCTTTTATTTGCTGATTTCACTATCTGTCAAAAGCCTGGGCATATATTTCTGAAGTGTTGATTTTTTTTAATTGTTTTATTAGCAGTTGATGAATTAATTTAATCTGCACAGCATACCCCTTGTTGTATATGGGCAGCAATTGATCTCCTATATCAGTTAAAATCTAGTGATGTGGGCAGAATTAATATGGAGGATTTTTGGATTCTTTCTTTGCAGTTCTTTATTTTCCAGTATCTCTTTCTTTACTTTCCAACTACTGTGGTGGCCAGAAACTGATTTTTCCTAACCAGTGAAATTATGGATTTTATCCAAGTTCTAGTTGCTCTGGGGCAGTTCATGTGTCCAATTCAAATTCAGCACTATATTATAATTTGAATCTGTATCTTGTATACTGAGAATTGTGGCCCTGGAGGACAATGCAGATGATAGAATTAGAATATCCTATAATTGTTTGTTTAGTTATTATCAGTAAGCAAATGATACTCTATTGTTTGCTTTCAGTTCTCAAGACTGGTTAGACTCTTCATTGTGATTGTCTGAGCAGTGGTTTGTAATTGTATTCAGCTAACAGTTGATGTGTTGAAAAATTTTCACTAAATACAAAACATTTGGTCATAGTTGCTTTTTTTTTGGTCTTTTTGAGACAGGGTCTCCCTGTAGCCCCCAGCTGTTCTGGAACTCACTATGTAGACCAGGCTGGCCTTGAACTCACAGATATCCACCTGCCTCTGCCTCCTGAGTGCTGGGATTAAAGGCATGTGCCACCTGGCCCGGTCATAATTGCTTTTCTTAAGCAGCTTAACTGTGTTACTTTTTTTTCCTTCTAGCATAAAACATTGCTTTTGGAAAATTTGATGTTGATGCTCTGGGTTGATATTCATAAGTGTGTGTTATGCTTTTTCGGTCAATTTTAAAATGTTTTCAGGAAATATTTCTTATTACAGTTTTAAAGTAGTCTTTAAGGAGTTTTTGTTTGTATATTAAATCCTTGTTGCTTCCCTAGTTGCTTTCTCTCAAATTCTTTTTATTTGGCCAGTGAAATGGCTTAGTAAATAAAGGTGCTTCCTGCCAAGTCTGATGACCTCAGTTCAATCCCTGGAATCCACATGATAGGAGAAAATCAACTCCTTCATGTTGTTCTCTGAACACAAACACACATCACCAAAGAAATGTAGAAGATAAATAAAAACCTTTTTTTATTTTGATTATTTTTGTCTTTTTGAGGCAGGAGCTCTTTCTAGTCCCAACTGAGGCCAGGTTGGCCTTGAACTCAGAGAGATCCACCTGCCTCTGCTTCCTGAGTGCTGATTAAAGGAGAGTGCCACCATCCCCAGCTCCTTTTTTTTTTTTTTTCTTAAAACATCTTATTTCTTGTGATTTCAAACATGCCTTCCTTTTGCCCATATGATTCACTTAAAGCATTGACTTTTTTATATGTATTTGCGTGTTTATTACTGATCCTGTTTTCTTTTTTATTTATAAAGCTTTCCTGAGTTCTGCTACCTTTTCAGTTTTTTGAAAGTAGTTTGTTGCGTTTTTTTTTCTTGTTGTAAATCATTTTTGTAATGTTGTATAACTCCATTTTGAAATGGTAGGTTAATTTTCACCTATTTTATGGGTGTTTCTGGCATGCTTTAGTTTTTTTAGAACGTTATTGTACCTTATTATTTTCATTTTGTAGTAACTTCATTAGATTGACCTCCGCCCTTTTTAGTTGGTTGCCTTTTGTAAAATTGCCTGATCAGAACATTAAAGGTGGTTCAGGTTGGCTCTTTACACAGAGCTCCTCTGCTGTTGTCCTTGGGCTCCCTTTAAAATAGAGGTATTTGCTTTCTGAGATTTCAAAGCTGGTCCTTCTGAAATGCATGTGTTTGCACATATGTGTGTAGATATGCATGCTTGTGGATGCCAGAGTTCAATGTTGGTGCCTTCCTCTATCACTGCCCACCTGTTCTTTGAGGCAAGGTCTCTCTGAAGCTTGGGTTGTTGCATTCCACCTGACTGGTTGGTCTAGGGACCCTTCTGTGTGATTCCTCGGTGCTGGCATTACAGATGCATGCTGCTGCTCTGCTGGCTTTTTTTTTTTTTTTTTTTTTTTGTCTTTTTGAGACAGTTTCTCCCTTTACCCCCAGCTTTCTTGGAACTCACTATTTAGACCAGGCTGGCCTTGAACTCACAGAGATCCACCTGCCTCTGCCTCCTGAGTGCTGGGATTAAAGCCATGCGCCACCACGCCCGGCATTCTGCTGCCTTTTCATGTAGGTGTTGGGTATTTGAACTCAGGTCCTTATGCTTGCACACCAAGCACTTTACCAGCTGAGCAATCTTCTGTACCCTCTTTCTGGACTTTTATCTGTGTTTCTTTCCCTCTATTATTATTGTTCCCTTTGTGCTCAATTTTAATTCCATACCCAGTAATGTATACTTTCTGTACCTCCCTGTTATGGACAGGTTTCTTTCTAGATTTCATAGATGATAGACTGTTCTAACCTTTTAGATGTTATGTGGATGGACTGCTTTTACTTAATTATTGTTTGAAAGGGCAAAAGTCTTCTAGTTACAGCTACTGTACTCAAATTGTCTCCTGGTTTAAAGAATACTTTGCTGTTTATGGGTATCTTTATTTCATTTCTGCAGACAGCCTTTCTCTTCGTGCTGTTTTGTACATATCTGTGAGTTTTGGATTGCTTTTTAGTTTTATTCATTTCTTCATGGGGATTTACAGATGATCAGAAACTTTACCACTGCTGCCATTGTTCAGAATCAGAATTTCTAATTGTATTAATCAGCTAATTGATATTGATGGTATTAATTTATTCTAGTTTAGCAAACTTGCCCAATTACTCCTTGAATCTTCATCATTTCAGCTGCTATTCCGTGTTACAGCCTTACGGTGTCTATAATATGCAGTGGCTCAAAGCTGTCTCTTTGAAAATTTATCTACAAATAATTTTAGGCCAATTTTCAACTTGTTAATTGTAGGATTTTTAGCTACTCTTTACAAATGGAAGGGAAACCTAAGGATTTAAGTTGGTCTGCATATATGCAGTAACCTGTCAGCTTCTGGTCAAAGCATTCCTGGGAGGCATAGGTCTCATATACTAATTCTACAAAAAGGCCCACAAAATGGTAAGCATCATGGAAACATATTAGAAATAAAACAGATGTCAGCCTGCTAGATAGCTGATGCTTTTGTGGTAATCACTGTTCAAAAATAAATAGTCCAGAAAAATGGGCAAATGCAGGAACAAAGTAATGAAGATGGGCAAGGTAATAAGAGAGTTTCTTAAAATTGACCAAGAAAAGATCAAGGACAGTTGTTAATATGAAGAAGGGCAAATGGTATGTATCAGATACAGAATTTGATAACTGATGGAAGTTGAGGCACACAAATAATACTGCTTTATCAAGGGTACATTTTTGTATTGATTAGTGATCCTGTTGTGTCCTAGTAATAACCTAGTTCCTTTGGTTTTGAAGTATAGTCTAAAAAATCAACTAATACAAGTCAGTTCCTGAAAGAGTAGATTTTTAGTGACTTGATAAATCTTTCCATAATGTTAAAAACATGGTATTTTTTTAACTTATTTTTACTTGGCTTCATTGTTTGAAAGAGTCAAACTTTATTTTTCATTTATGGAGATTGGTTTTATACTTTGTAATATGTTTATTTTGTAATTGCTTCTAACTTTACCTTTAAAAAAATCTTTAACAGGCCTCAACAAATAATGAAAGTTCTAATCACAGTTTTGGAAGTTTGGGATCTTTAAGTGACAAAGAATCACAAGCTTCAAATTTTATTTTAATTATGGTCCTGTTAAAGTTAAAAACTAGAA
>NW_008357637.1:873731-890825 GCF_000622305.1 Nannospalax galili | reverse complement strand
TCATTTCTTCTTCTATTCCTCCTGACCCCTCTTCCTCCTGGCCCCTTCCCCCTCCTCTTCCTGTCCCCCTACTCTCCCTCCTCCCCTTCCCCTTCCTCTTCCTGACTCCCTCCTCCTCCTCCCCCCCCCCCCCCCCCCCCCCCCCCCCCCGCCCCGCTCCTTGTACTAAAGGTTAATATTTTAAAGCTTTCTTTTAAATTTTCTTGTAAGAATTTTTGCTTTCTGTGTGGTAGCACAGCATTCAGATTGAAGATTGTGTTTGGCATTAGAAAGAAAAAAAATTTCTTTTATGTAGCTGAACTTGCATATGGGTGACAAAGATAATGGAAAACCATTACTAGCCATTCATAATTCTACATAATGAAGGTAGCTTTTGAAATATGTTGCATTTCATAGTTTTTAAAAAATACTATTTTTGTATCTCCCTCCTTAGTTTGATCTTCAGTAATGGTTTGTATACTTGTCTACATTTTTCTTCTTTGTAGACTTTCTTGTGGAATCATGTTGTTGGTTTTCACTTTGCATATTCTAAAAATGTGATGAATTCCCTTCCCTAGCACCCACTCACTGACGTCACCAAGAAAATATGTGGTATTTATAAGTAGATATTGGGATCCATGGTTTGGTTCATTTTGTGCATGATATACTTGATAACATCTTTTAAAAATGGATGAAAATGTTTGGGATTCATTTGTTGATACTGCAGTGACTTTTTGGGTGAAGCCTTCTCTCTTCAGGTTATACAATTCTGTCTGTTAATTTTAACCTTTATGTGTGTATGTATGCGTGCATGTTCATGTTTGTGTTTTTCCTGTCAGTGTAACTCATTTGTACTCAGCCCTTTTTTAGTCTTTTTTATTTTTCCTGCCAATAGGTCATTAACACTCAGGAATTCTCATTGGCATTTGGTTTCCTTGTTCAGTGGAGAGAGAAGCTCAAAGGTGGCATCTTTCTAGCTCTTTATTATTGAGACTATCTAGGAACCTCTAGGTAGGCAGTTGGCGTGCACATATACAGGCACCCTACATTCCACAGGAGTGTGGCATAGGGTTCTCACTCATCAGGCTTTCCCTTCCACAGAGACAACTGGCAGGCAGCTGAAAGGACTGTGCAAGTGACGGGACTTTATCTGCAGTAGGTTCCCTTGAGGTAAGCGTTAGTTGCCCCTGTAGCACCAGATTATCGCAGTTCAGTTTCTTTCAGATTAGCACATGTATACGAAGGCCTTTAAAATGGCAGGTTTAGTTCTAGTCAAAGTGCAGTTTTCAAAAACCGCATCAAGAATATTTTTTACTTTATTTCTCCTGGACTTTGGAATATTCTTGATATTTCTATAAGATTCAGTATGTGCAGTAATTTCACATGTTCCTCTTTCATAATCTTTTATGTTATGAAGGATAATAAAATAATTTTAGATATTCTTCCTTTCTGTTAAGCAAATAAGCGCTTTTTATAGTTTTTTTTTGTAACAGTAATATGTAGTAAAAGACCACCTATATAAGATTTTCCATAGGTGATAAAGTGTTTTATGTTTTCAGTTACCTGTATTCCCAGTACAAGTTATAGGTTGAATATTTGGATTCTTTTAGAGAAATTAATCTATAAAGGTCCCATTCCCTTTAAAGAGTTCCATGGCAATATCTTTAGTTGAAATTTTTTAAGTTACATTACATGTACATAGATTTATATGTATAACAGTTTTGACATTGGGGCAGTAATAGAAAATCTTGAAAAATTGTTTCACTTTTGCTGTCCTATGTTCTGTATATGAGATTTTTATGCATTGATAGTTAAGTTTAGTGGCACAATATTTTGAATTTTCTACGATTGTATATTTTCCCTAAAATTTAAAGATGTGACTTTCATTATTATTGTTTTGTTCTACATTTCCATGTAAGAAGTTACTTATCTGGGAAACGAGTCTCAGAGTCTCAGGGTCTTATCTCTATAGTAGGTACCTTAATTAATGAGTGTCCTTGAGATAAAATTTCATATATATCAAAATAGAAGTGTTCATAGGTCATTATTTAAAGGCACTGGAAATAAACTGTCATGAAGTAAAAGTACTTCCTTTAAGGTACACTGAGTAGTAAAATTTAGGTAGTATTCCCTTGACTCCTGATATCATTTATTCTTTTGGTAATCTATTTTTTTATTACTATTTTGAGGGATGGAACCAAGGGCATTGAGCCTACCAGGCAACTAATCTACTCCTTAGCTACATTTCCAGCTCCCTAATATATTTTTTAAATAATAGCTTTTGTGCCAGGAGTGGTGGTGCATGTCTTTAATCCCAGCACTCGGGAGGCAGATGCAGGCAGATCTCTGTGAGTTCGAGGCCAGCCTGGTCTCCATAGTGAATCCAGGCCAGCTGCGGCTACAGGCAGACCCTGTCTAAAAACCAACCAACCAAAAAAGACCAAAAAAATACAGCTTTTGTTTCTCTGAGTAAATAGTACTTGAAGATTGACTTGTTTAATTAGCTGTCCTCTCTCACCGAACCATACCCTAACCTCAGTTATTTTTTAACTTTTCTTTCTGACATTTATTTCTAAATTTTAATAGAAGTAGTGTGCACACCCTGTTTTGGTTTATTAGTTGGACATATCTGTTTACTCTTAGTACTTAGGATTTTAACTCACCCATGCCCGTCCTTCCATTCAGACTTCCAGAATCATTCTGTCTTCTTATTAAACCTGAAAAGAAGCACCTGAGAGTGAATGTCAGGTTGATTGTATACTTTAATTTACTTTTTTTATTTCAGTTCATCTGCAAATTACTTGATATATGAATTTGATTTGTTTCTAGACATAGAATTATAGAATTAAAAAACAGTTTTAGGGCTGGGGAGTTGTCTCAATCAGTAAAGTGTTTATTATACAAAAATGAGGACCTGAGTCTGAATTTACAGCACCCACATGAAATGCTAGGCCTAGTGGTGCGCCTATAACCCCAGCGCTAGTGAAAGGGGGTTAGACCTTTAGAGCTTGCTGGCCAGCTACTTGAGCCAGTCATTGAGCTCCAGATTCAGTGAGAGACCCTGTCTCAAAAACTGAGGTAGCAAATGACTAGGCAAGACAACCAACATTTACTTCTGGCTTCTGCATACAAACGTACACCTGCACACACATACACCACACTCAAATAAACATTTTCCTCTTGGTAGTGTGGTAATCTGCTAAGTGTAAAGGTGCTGGTTTTGTTTTATCTTACTTTACCTCACTCTAGGTATATTAAACAGGCTTCAAAAATTCAGTATAAGCTTGTATTGCAGATCAGTTATCTTCTAGTCTAGTCCAACCACAGAATATAAGAATGAATAAGACTCCATCTCTGCCTTCAGATGAAATCAGTATTTGGGGGGCAGACAGGTACTTAGCACTGTTCATGAGCAGTGTGGGCTGTACTGTAACAGATACAAGTACAAGGTACTATGAGAGCAAAGAGTAAGCACCCTCCAATTCTGCCTGCAAGGGAAAGTAAGACAAAGAAAAAGAGCCGTGTTATTGAGAGACTGAGTTCATCCCGAGGATAAGGCAAAGTGAGAGAAGGCATGCTGAGGGTTTGTAGTGTTTTTATTTTTGTATGGAAGCATGGCAAGGTTAGTTACTGAGATATGGTAGTGATTCTCAGTCCTAGCCCACCAGAGAAACATTTAAGAAATACCAAGCAGCCTAGCTGATTTCAGTAGTTAGCAATCTTCTGGTATGTGGAGACAGGCAGGAATGGTAGAAGAGGCAGAGGTCACATCTTGAAGGGCCTTGCATTTCATGGTAAGGAACTGGGATTTTAGATGATGGTTCCCACTTATCACAGTATAGAGGATGGAATTTGAGGGAGGGGAACCCTGAGTTACAAAGATGACTTCGTGAAGCAATTTTGCCTTCTTTTCAAAACTTCGAGCCTCTCAGCTTTAATATTAGGAGATGCTTTGAGAGAGGCTCTAATTGTCCTACTGTTCTCAAGCTTGGCTGGTAGACTCTGCTTTTCATTTTAGATTCTTTGTTTACTGAGAAGTTACTAAGACTTTCATCACCCAGGGCCATGCTTGTCAGACTTCAGTGTGCAAATGAATCACTTAGGTCAGAAGGTTGGTAACTTTTTTTTTTTTTTTTTGGTAAGCGCTTACATTCTACTAGATTAAAAAAGAAATAAGAGTTTGATAATACTGAGTAAAAAAAGGAAGGGGAATGTGCCTAGGATGATTAAAAGTTATCTTGCTTTAGTGCCTTTGAGATAGGCAACATAGAAGGTAGAATTGAATTCTGGATGATCTTGAGTTTACCTATCTATGGGATGACCATGTAGAGCTGGAGCTGGAGGTAGCAGAAGCTTATCTGTATCTTAGCTAAAGGTCAGACCAGAGATGAAGATCTAGGAGTCTTTTGCCATGGGTGTTTATAAAGGTATCTACATCTGAAACTGTAGACTGAAATTCCTAGAAGTTCCTGAGACTGTTGTCAAGGGGGTCCTCACGGTCAGAAATACTTGTTTATAGCAGTGCTGACATATTACTTGCCTTTTTCCCCCTCCTTTTATTTTCTTACAAGTTTATAGAGAACATTTCCAGGGGCCATATATGTGATACATGGTGACATCTTACTGATGTATGCCCCAATGTAGCAAAAATCTTGAAATGATAATACTGATAGTTGTAACCCACCCAAATAGTAGCTGTTTAGGGCTTCTGTTTTTTGTTATTTTGGATTTTTTTTTTTTTTTTTTTTTTTTTTGGTTTTTTTTTTTTTTTGGTTTTTTTTTTTTTTTGTCTTTTTGAGACAGGCTCTCCCTATAGCCCCAGCTGGCCTGGAACTCACTATGTAGAACAGGCTGGCCTTGAACTCATAAAGGTCTGCTTGCCTCTGCCTCTCAAGTGCTGGGATTAAAGATGTGTGCTACCATGCCTGGCTGCTTCTGTATTTTTCTAACTGTTGTGACAAGAGTAACTGAGCAATATAAGGAAGGAAGGCAGCAAGGCTGCAATAGCAGCCATAGCATTGGCAGAAATCTGAGACAGCTGGTCAGATTGTGTCCACTAGCAGAAAGCAGAGAGAGGTGAACACTGATACTCAGCTCCTTTCTCCTTTTTATTTAGTCAGGGGTCTTGACTCAAGGAATGATGACATGTACACTCAGCCAAACCTCTCTGGAAACACTTCACAGACACACAGAGAAGTTTGTCCCCTAGATGATTCTAAAGCCCATCAAGTTGACAATCATGGTTAACCATCACAGGGTCCTCAGCAACATTTAGGAGTTACAGTGGGGTCATGAGACCTAGAAATTTAAAAACTGCTTCTATAAATGAACTCACCCCAGTAATTGTTTAGTGATAAGAAATGTGGTGTGCTAAACAAAGACGAGTTCCCTTTTCTGATGGGTAGACAGTGGGAAGAAAACTAGGAGAAAGTGAGAAGAGAATAGTGACTAAATTAGGGAACAACTGTAAAAAGCCACTAAGAGTCTAGTAGATTATGGGGAACAAAGATGCCAGATGTCAGCTGTGAAAGAGTGACTGGAAAGTGATCAAATAGCAACAGCAAACATTGACTGCTTTTGACAGCATTTTGAATCAAACAGGTTTGATTCGTTGTGCATAAAGGAGAGGATCCTAGCAGCATTGGGGTTAGGAAGGTGCTGAAGAAGGAAGAAAAGATAGAGACCCTGCCAAACATTTTTTCTTGGAAGGAGTGCAAATGGGTATAGTTCATGCACTAGATGGGCTAGGTTAGTCGTAGGCAGGAAGGACTAGGACCATTCATTCCTGTGTATTGACGGTAGATAGATAGGATATCTGGTAGCCTTTTTGCTTTCTCTCAATACTGGGGAGTAAACCTAAAGCTATATGTAAGCACTTTGCTATTGAGCTATATCCCCAGCCCTGTTTTTCTGTTTTAAAGTAGAAGAGCAAATATATTTTACAATTGAGAAATGGTTAAAATTTCTTGAGTGATATCATCATATAACCTGAATTTAAAATTAAGGTGTATACTTTATCTGTGGTTTAGTTTTAAGAGGAGAAGGGCAGAGAGTAGATTTCTTCGTTATTTTCGTGTCTCAGAACCTACTTTGAGCTACCTATTTGCAGTTCCTAAGCACAAAAACCTTCCTTTCTGAATTCTTTCTGCAATCTGTACAGTTGCTGTCCTCACCCCATCTTAGCTCAGGGTACAAAGATAAGCCACCTATTTTTTGTAGCTGATTAGGAATTTATGATTATTAATACCATTAACATTGCTCCTCCATACTCTGCTTCGGGTGTCCTAGAGTTTATTTCTCTGGCTTTGCTTATTTCTTCCCCTTTTTTCTTTTGGTTACCAAGCTATAACCCTTTATCCACTGGTCTTGAACATAGTGTTTATGTTCTATATATTTTGGGATTTTTATTTTTTATATTACTTAGCTTTAAGGATTTTAAACTAAAGTTAACACAGATACTAAGGCAGTTATTGAGCTCTGAGTGTTCCTTATATTTAATCTTGTTATATATACATTCTGAACTCTTTCCTTCCACTTCCTCTTTTACTATTTCTTTCCCTTCTTTTCCTCTCCCCTCACTTCCAAGTAATTGATACACACACACACACACACACACACACACACACACACACACACACACACACACACACACACACACAGAGAGAGAGAGAGAGAGAGAGAGAGAGAGAGAGAGAGAGAGAGAGCAGAAGACATAGGATCTTATTTACCAGCCTCCTTCCTTGGCCCCAAGTAGTTGACTACATGCCAGTGCCACTACACCTTGCTTAGACTTTTCTAGGGCTTCCTTTTCATGCTCTTAATAGTGGTTAGCCAAAATGCTCCTCCATGAACACAGAGGCACACTTAGAGTATAAGCTGTGTTCTGTTCTCAAATACAGGCAACACTTGACTGACTTTAGGGGTTTTAGATCGATTTTTTTTAAATTTGAATAAATTTTTATTTGTTTAAAATGTTTTTCTTATAACTTGACAACCTTTTTTGGTCTGAGTAAACAGTAAGGAAAAGGTGAACTTAAAATGAATTTAGTCATAAATAAGTTGGAAAGTTTTATTTTTATACTGATTTCCCTAATTGCCTTGCTTCTGCTTTTATTTTATTTAAATATGTTCAGTTTTGAAGGTGTTAGGCATCTAGCATTGTGCCCTCTCCAGTTTTCAAAATTACTTTTTGTATCCCATAGCCTAAATTATTTTCTGAAGTGTTTTAGTCTGATAAATGATGTTTGTGGTGTTCTTGATTGGTTCCTCTGTCTTTATCTTTCTATTAGAAGTATTCTCTCACTTTACTTCTTACCAACAATCTTCAACTCTTTATGTCAGTTGTTTTTCTAAGACATAAAGTAGTGTTGCTCTGCAGTTGCTGTACATACAATAACTGTTGTCTTGAAGGTGAGTGCTATGCAGTAGAAGCAGTGTTTTATACTAGTAACAGATACTTCACATTTCTTGTTGGAGGAATGTTAACTTTGTTAAGTCTTTCTAACCGATAGTCAAAATGAATGAATGGTTTAAAAAATTCCTGTGAAATGCCTAGAATTTCTTTGTAACTCTTCTTTGATTTAAAAAGAGAAAAGTATATTTATCTTAACACAGTGCAATAAAGGATGTATACTTAATAAGGGACTATTGTTGATAGAAAATCAAATGTGGCATATTGCTAGTGTTCTCGCTTGCCTGAATATGTGCATGGTTAGTTTCCTAAAAGGGGATGGAGGGGAGTGAGCCATAAGCCAAATGTGAATCAAATGTGTGTTCTGTACATTGATTTCTATAGAAATGAGAAGTGTAGCTGGGCATGGTGCCACATGCCTTTGATCCCAGCACTCAGGAGGCAGAGGCAGGTAGATCTCTTGTTAGTTCAAGGCCAGCCTGGTCTACATAGTGAGTTCTAGGCCAGCTCGGGAGACACCTGTCTCAAAAAGAACAAAAAAAAAAAAAAAAAAAAAAAAAAAAAAAAAAGTAAAGAAAGAAAGAAATGAGAAGTGTGTGTATATTAGTCACCTGGGAAGGTTTTTTCCCCAAATGTAAGTACCTAACTTCTCTGCTTGGAAATTCTCATATGCTCTTATCTAGGTAATGCTGGTTTCTTCACATTCTAAAATCTTGAATGAATGGATTTCTAAGCGTTGACTTAGCAAGCAAACAAAAACCTGTTAAATATCCTCTATAAAAGTTGTGTGATGTGATTGACTTACTGTTCTTAAGGCAAAAAAAAAAGAGCCTGAGCTTACTAGAAAGGAAAAATGACAGATCATTTTAATTATAAAGACATGTTTTTTAAGTAATTTGCCCACAGTCACACACATGGCAGGTTAGTGGTTAAAATTCTAATTCAAAAGCTTCTATCTTATTGTAAAGTGATGCTCTCAATTGCAGTACTATGTGGCACTCTATTCTTACAGCTAAGGTAGTATGGGACTTATTAGATAATTAATTAGCCTGTTCAAAAATGGTATTTGGGGGCACAATGTTTAGCTTCAAGATAATTTATAATAATTGTCAGATATGCCAGTCTGAGTAATCTCTGGGCACATCACAAGTGTTTAGTCTTACACATGCTACTTTTAGATTGAATTTTAAGGGTGCTGAGCTCAAGTTGACACTACTCAGAATTTTGTTTTCAATATTTTATTCTTTAGTACAGTTTTAAAGATAGCAGAAAGATGCAATTTTATGACAGCAAAAAGCTGTGACTATTTTGCTAATTTTCTTTAATTCCCATTTTCTAAAAATAACTGAGTACCCATGGCAACCCAGTGCCCAGTGAACTCGTTATAACCTAATTCATTTTTTGCTATATGTCACAATTTTGGTCTTTAGTTGTAATGGAAGATTACCCACTCCCCAACACACATAATTAAAAACTTTTTGGTCTTTTTGAGACAGGATATCCCTATACCCAGCTGGCTTGGAACTCACTTTGTAGACCAGGCTGGCCTGGAACTCACAGAGATCCACTTGCCTCTGCCTCAAGTGCTGGGATTAAAGGCGTGAGCCATCACGCTGGGCTAGGAGTAATATTCTTAATTTTAGAGATTCTGTAATGTGCACATTATTACTTTATATAGCTAAGCCTGTTCCCTGTCCCAATGATATATCAAATATCAGAAATCATTTCTAAAGCTTTTTAAAAATAAAGATTATTTCGGTGTTTTTCTCAAGCTAGTTAAATTTGAAATGGGGACTCCAGCATAAACTTTAAGGGAGCTGGAGACATGGCTCAGCAGTTAAGAGCACTGGCTGCTCTTGCAGAGGACCCAGGTTCAGTTTCAAGCATCCACATGGTGGCTGACAACCATTTGCAACTCCAATTTCAGGGGATCCCATGCCCTCTTCTGACCTACAAGCATTGCATTTCATGGGTGCACTTACATACATGCAGGCAATACATTCATACACATAAAATAAAAATAATAAAAAAATTAAAGTTTTTGTAAATTATTGAAAATCATTGCCGTAGATATTTGATAGAACTGTCAAAATATGACAAAAAAATACCCCCCCATGGAGATTGTTGTGCTGCTGTAGAGAAAACAATCTCTCTCTCTCTCTCTCTCTCTCTCTCTCTGGGAATTGAACCCAGGGCTTCGTGTGTCCTAGGCAAATGCCCCACTACTGAGTTACATTCCTAGCTCGCAATAATACTACTTATTCATTATATACAGGTCTTGAAATGTTGGTGAGCATTCTCATAAAGTACTATTGTATTTATTACCTTTGAAATTAAAATTTTAATTGTGTATGTTCTACAAATCATCTTAGCCAAAGGCTGAGAAGCAATTAATTGTGTATTTTCTGTGACACGGCATTTATAGTTAAAAGTATCACAGAAATTGTGTGTGAGTGTGTGTGTGTGGTGTGTGTGTGTGTCTAGGAACTTGTGTTTAAGATATTTCCTGTAGGGTATGTACGAGTTACGTTTCATGGGTGTCACAATGGTATAAAAGTTGAAATCACTGTTCTAAATTTTACTATTGTAATTGCTCTGAAAATGCTAATACTTCTAGGATAAATTATCTTAAGTTACTACTTCCCAAACCCACCCAATTCATTCCTAACAACTGATCTATATGATCTATATGGCTATTTTATTCTGCTTTCGTGACTTGAAAGCTGTTGACAAGATAATATGAATAAGGGAGAAAGTTCAGTTTGATTCTAATTTTTTGGTACATTCTACTTAAAGGGAAAGATAGAGAAAGAACAATGTCAACAATGTTACATAAGAGTAAGAAAATGGCAAAATTACTCTTCACCAATATTGAAAACTTAGTATGCTCTTTATAATATACAGAAACTCAGATTTAAGTGACCTAAGTAGATAGGAGCTTAATAAAAATTGAGAGTGAACATCTGTATCAGTATTATATTTTTTTTGGTGCCAGTGTGGTTGTGGATGCTGAACATGTATAAACAAGTAAAATCCTTGAGCTTCAAAATGTGAACTGGCACACTTTAGGTTTACCTGTAAAACAGTCCACATTTGGATTGGGTGATTACCCATTTCCTTCTTGTTGGTGCTCTGCCATCTTTAATATTATATATTGTCTAATAAAGACAACAGTATAAAACAGACTGCTCTAAAATTGCTGGTGTGTTTATTAGATTTATCTAGAACAGCAGAGAAATACTCTTATTTGATGAAAAGATTCCAAAATATGACATACATAAACTTTTTTGCAGTAGGTATTGAAGTCAGCAATGTAACAGAGATCTTTGAGGGATAAAGGTTTAAACAAAGATTTCCAGATAATAGTTGTTAATTATTAAAGTTTTGACTCTTCTAATTCTAGGTCATACTAGGTGAAAATTATTTTTGAATTAGAATGTCCATATTTCATGATGAGAACATTATTTTACATTGACTATTTTTGTTAAGAGTCCAGGTTTACATATTCATCTCAGTGCTGTTTTGGATAAGTGCCATTAAGTAACAAGACATTTCTCCAGCATTATCTTGTCTCAATTCAGTTCCACAAATTTTGCCTTGAAATGTGATTGAAATTTAAACACTATTCTTATCAACTAATGCAAAAATTTGCCATGACATTTGTTCATATTATACTAATCATCCTTGAATTTGATACCAGAATATGAATGACTCAAATAGCCAATGAATTATATTTTTAACTCAGTCTTTGGCTAGATGAATTTTTCATTGAAGATATTTAATATTAGTGCAACTTTTCTTTGTGTTTTAAAGTATTTTCTTGTTGAGCTAAAAAAATTAAATATACCCCCCTGTTATCTATAGTGATTTTGGTAAGATTTTATCTGACTTTTGTTGACTGTTTAGTCAGGCTTTGTTAAATCTCGGTAAGGTAGAGAGAGATAGATACTGCAGTATCTACTTTGCCTTTTTCCATTGATGTAATATTTCTTCACAGTGTGATAATTTTCTGTAATGTGTTTGTGCTGATAATTTTAAAATTCTCTCATCTGAAACTTGTACAGATATAATCCATAATGATGTGTGTCCCTCATTTTGTGGTAGTGTTAGGATTCCTTTTTTCTTACCTTTGATTTTGTTTACATTAAAGAAAGACAAATTCATCTTTAACATAAACCAAGAAGCCACATGATTAGCTGTAAGAACTTCAAGAAACACCTGTTTCAAATGAAAGTGTAACTTTAGCTTAATTACATCACTTCTTGGGTGCTTTAAATTTGCATTTGTTTTTGAACAGATTTTCAACTGCTAGAAAATACTGTGTAAGTTCATAATATGTAAGTTCAAATGTCTTGACACATTTAATTGCCAGAGTAGCCAGTCTCAAACCTGGAATTTACAAAGCTATATTGTCTTTTCTCCATTTTCTCTGAACCACTGTGCCACTGTGTATTGGAATTCTTGGGCCGTTTATAATCACATATTCTTTTCACCTCACTTTAAAGCTAATCCAACTATTTTGCCTTCTATTTTAATCTTTTGAGAGAAAATAAAGAATGAAAGAAAAAAGGACAATGTACTAAGCAAGGGCAATGATAAGTGAAATGGCTCTGTATGAAGTATTTGATCTATGTAAATTTTAAACCTTAAATACATATATGGGTGGTATTATTGATGTCCCCTGGATTTTTTCAGAAATATCACCGATTGTAATCAGTTTTTCAGATATTTTTCTAAAAGTCAGAAACTATTTTCTTCAAAAGAAATCTCATAGAAGCTTAGTGTATATTAAAATAAGTGATACTGTTTACCATGGTTAGTGGAGGGTGGTGGAGGATGTGTCTCTGTAGGCTAGAGCCTTAGCCCATCCGTCACTTTTTTCCTCTCCTTTCCCTTTAATTATTTCTGGAGCACAACTTCTCCCTCAAGACATCTGTGGAACACAGTTTGAAAATTGCCAATATTATTCTGAATTTTTTTTTGTCAGTGATGAACCACCTCTGTGGTTAAGTATTTGGTGAATTTCTTCATATCCTCCTAAATTCTAAATCCCCCTGCCCCAGTTCTAAATCCCCAAACAGATCTGTGTACAAATGAGTGACTCAGAATTGGTAGTGATAGACTTCATTGAGGGTTTTTGTTTGTTTACTATCAATGTTCACATTATGTAAATTCAAAACCAAAAAATGTTTCAAAGTACATTTGTCCTAAAGGTTGGTAGTGGCCTAGACTACAGGTTTTGTGGATGCTGTAATCTCTACATTGTGCCATGTAATTGAAGTTTTGAAACAAAGTACATGGAAAAATGAAATGATAATAGGATAGTCATTCACATAAAGAGAATTGATTGGGGTGACAGACATCATTGAGTACCAAGTATATTGCAGGTACTGTATTCTCAGTGTACTCTTTATTGAATCTTGCATTTCTACTATACCTACAGTATCACATTTTAAATTGATAAGAAAATTGATTCATGGGTTAAGTAACATGACAGTGAATATAGTAAAAAATGGATGAAGAGTTTGATTGTTGGTCTGTTTCTTCAGAAACCCATGATACTGGACTTTTTAGGATCTTATATTCCATTTATATTGACGGAATAACTCCAAATGTGCCCGCATAAACAAAGTGAGAGGTCAATACAAGGGAGAAATGTTAGGATATGGGTGAAAAAGATTTAAGGTTCCTGGAGAGGGAGAAGGTCTGCATGCAGTGGAGACCTACACTTTCTGGCTAACTTAAGTGTGTCTAGGCTTTACACCCTCCCTCTGAAGAACTTTGTACAGTCGTTCTGGATCTTACTACCTGTTTCCAACATATTATACATTAAAATCCTAAACATTTTAACTTATGCTGTTTTCTTTGCTCAGGTTCCCATCTCATTTGAGATAAACCTCTGGGCTTCTTTGCTGTAATTGTGACACTGCCATCCCGCCTCCTTTAAATGAAGTGAAATTTTCCCCAAAGGGATGGTCCATTAATTGTATTTGCAGGAAAAAAAAACCTTTACCAAGTACTTTATATGCCTTTCAAAAACAACTGTGACTATTCTAAAGTGCTGATTCAGTGAAATATTTAATGAATGTTATCCCAAATTTGAGAATTTACACATAACACAGCATCAGCATCATCTTGCCCCTATCATCTTTTGATAGTCAGTATTAACACCTTAATGTTTCTGAGATGCTTTTCCCTAAAGAAATCTATGTGTGGATACTCCCCTCCGCTCCTGTTTAATGTAGCATTTCCAGCCTGTCACTGAACCTGTGTTGCTTGGAGTATACTTTAGAATAGATTATGCGGGTCATTTAGAACATATTTCTTTTAATTTTCTAATTAAAGAAATTGCTAATTCCAGAACCAAGCAAGGTGGTGCACACCTTTAGTCCCAGCACCTGGGAGACAGAAGCAGGCAGACCTCTGTGAGTTCAAGGCCAGCTGGGGCTACAGGGAGACCCTCTCTCAAAAAAGACAGACAAATGAAGGAAGGAAGGAAGGAGGGAGGGAGGGAGGGAGGGAGGGAAGGAAGGAAGGAAGGAAGGAAGGCAGGAAGGAAGGAAGGAAGGAAATTGCTAATTCCAGTGTAACTTTCAGAATTTTTTTTTGTGATTTAAAAAGAAATTATTTAAAATAGCCAAGATTTAAGATAGAATTCAAGTAAGATCTTGCCTTACTGATTTTTAGATGTTAAATTATATTTGTTGGCATAAATTATTGGAAAGGGGCTGGAGAGATGGCTCAACAGTTAAGAGCACTGATTGTTCTTGCAGAGGACCCGGGTTTGATTCCCAGCACCCACATGGCAACTACAAACCATCCTTAACTCCAGTTCCAGGGGAATCCAAGGCCTTCTTCTGACATCCACGGCATTGCATGACATGGGTGTACTCATGCATGCAGGCAATACACTCATACACATAAAAATAATATAAATAAAATACATATTTTTTTAATTATTGGAAAGGACATAAATAAATTATTTGGGGGGACCTGGTTTTTTTTTTAATATACATTTAGGATTCTTCATAAAATTGTTAATAAATTTTAATTTGTTGATATTTTTAATTTTAGGAAAACTAGAAGTTTTTTTTATTAAATTTATGTAATTGTGACAGTGAACTCAACTAATGAACTATCTACCCTAAATTGCCAGTATATCAGGCCTCACCTGACCCCCTACAAAAGTAGATTGACAGGGTTTTCTTAAAATCTTTGGTTTGTGTGGCCAGGCGTGCTGATGCACGCCTTTAATCCCAGCACTCGGGAGGCAGAGGCAGGCGGATCTTTGTGAGTTCAAGGCCAGCCTGGTCTACATAGTGAGTTTCAGGACAGCTGGGGCTACAGGGAGACCCTGTCTCAAAAAGACCAAAAAAAAATCTTTGGTTTGTTAGGTGAAATGTAGTAGGTATTGTATAATGTTTAATTGTAAACAATAACATTGAAATACCTTCTAGTTAATTTACTTCTTCATGCAGGACATGTAGCTGTTAAGTAGAGAAATTTAAAGAACATTTGGGCCTTTGGGCTGCACAAAACTAAATTTTATTCTGGCTCTGTAGCACCAGTAGTGTTAACCTGCAGTAAGTTATTTAATTCATGTGTTTCTCAAGTAATAACTACAAGCTAGGCCCTGGAATGAGAGGGTGAAATGGAAAGAAGATACACTGCTTCCTCTGTACAGAACTCAAAGCTAGTAATATTCAGTACAGCCTTACTAAATCTGTTACCATGTTGGTAGAATGGAAATGAAAGAACTTAAAACTCCCAGGATACTTAGAGGAACAGATAGGCTCAATAAATAGTAGGTTGCATATTGCTTTTCTTGCTAGTTAAGCTTAAGACCTACTCAGAGACATAAAAATCAGGATCAGAGTCATCTTTGTTCAGTGACCACAGCACTTAAAAAAGTTGATATTGTTTCCTAATAGGATTCACTCTTTCTTTCAGATATTCCTTGAGCTCCTATTAAGTTCAGGAATTGTTTACAATGTTTAGAATTTGAGGGCCTAGAACTGTCATCTGTGCCTTTAATTAATTTAACTCTTGCCTTTAATTCTTGAAAGAAAATAGTTTATCACACTTTATAAAAATTTGTTTGGGACTGGAGAAATGGCTCAGTGGTTAAGAGCACTGGCTGTTGTTACAGCCCAGCACCTACATGGCTGCTAACAACCTTCTGTAGATCCAATTCCAGGGGATCCTACATTGTCTGACTGACACAAGTGCACTTATATACATGCAGGCAATACACTCATACACTTGAAATTTAAAAAAAATTTAATTACATTAAAAAATTGTTTGTTGTATTTGAAGACACTTATGTGCATTCAAGGAACAAACATAATTTATGAGAACAGAGCCACTATCTAGAGTAGGGGCCTGCAAAATTCTATAAAAGGCCAGGTAGTTCATACTGGATGGCTGTACTGTCTGTGTTGCTGCTAGCTGCTTAGCTTTGCTGTTAATATGAAAGTAGCTTTGTAAATGAATGTGTATGCTGCCCTCCAATAAAACCATATCATGGACACAGAAATTTGAATTCCTTATAATTTTCACATCACAAACTAATCTAGGTTTGAAATCATTTAGAAAATGCCGTTTTAAAAATGTAAAAACTACACTCAGATCATGGACTGTACAAAACAGGTGTCCAGAGCCGACCCATTGGCCATACTTTGCTGACTACTGGGTTAGGGTATAGCCTATGAATTTACTATAATTGTTTTTGGATAATACTTGCCAGGTATTCAAGTGAATGTTCTTTTTTAGTGGGTGTTGAATGTCAGTTTGCATTCCTCCCCCATTCTCTCATTGAAGTCTGCTTTTTATAGACTAAATATATATGAATAATAGAAAACAATAAAAAGTTAAGGTAATCCCCCTTCCCCCATTGACTTAAGAATTTGAAGCACTAATTATTCTCAGCTTTCTCATTTCCCCATAGTCAAATTCTATAAATGTGAATTTCAGGTTATATCTTCTAAACAAATTGCATGTCAATAGCTACATTAATGTCCTATGGGCACTGTTGAACACTTTATTTGGCCTTAAAAGCAAAGATTTTTGTATTGACAGTAATAATTTTATATATTAAAACCATAATTTAAAATTATGTTAACTTATTTTCTTTAGACACCAGAGAAGAAACAATCTGAATCATCCAGGGGAAGAAAAAGGAAAGCAGAAAATCAGAATGAAAGTAGTCAGGGTAAGCAAAATGCCGTCTCCCTTCAGAGCTGTAGGCATTTACATTTAATTACTCTGATTCTTAACCAATGGCTTTATGGTTTTGTGGCTTCTGTGTCTATCATATACTTTCTGCATTTATAATTGTTAGGGCTGTACTTTGCATAGGAAAAACTGAAGACCTGAAACCGTAGTCTTTTTGTACTATATGTAGTTAATTTAATGTTTTCACTGTTTGAGGGCTTTTAAACAATTTTTAATTTTTTTAAATTTTATCTGTATGAATGCTATGCCTGAAAATGTGTAAGTGCACCTGTGTTGTGTAGTATCCATGGAAGACAGACAGAAGAGAATGTTATATCCCCTGGAACTGGAGTTACAGACAGTTGTTAACCACCATGTGGGTGCTGGAATTTGTACCCAGGTTCTCTGCAAGAACAACCACTGCTCTTAACCACTGAGCCTGCTCTTGACCACTGAGCCATCTCTCCAGCCCCAAGCATTGTTGAGCTTTT
>NW_008357637.1:868422-873660 GCF_000622305.1 Nannospalax galili | reverse complement strand
ATATATGTATGTATTTACAGTGCCTGGCACATAGTAACCACTTCAGTTGGCCTGGCAAGGTGGCTCAGCAGATTAAGACCAAAAGAGAGAGAACTAAATAAATAAATGGTGATCCAAAAAAATATTTTGAGTAAAATAAATGGACACCTGGCAGTAAGTCAGTATTGAATTGATAGATGTATGTTTATTTATATTATGTGAAGTTTTGAATGTAATATCATTAGTTTTTCTGTTTATAACTTGAAGACCAAAATGCATCCTTCTAAAAAAGCTTCTCATCAGGCATGATGGTGCATGCCTTTAATCCCAGCGCTGGGGAGGCAGAGCAGGAGGATATCTGTGAATTCAAGGCCAGCCTGGTCTACATAGTAAGTTCTAGGCCAGGGAGACCCTGTCTTTAAAAAAAACTTCTCTAAACACCATTTTTAAAAAACACATTCCTTAAAAATGGCGAAGGCTTCATTTTAGAGCAAAACTTTTAAAGAGCAGTGTGATCTGTGATGACTCTGTTTACATTGTCAATATGGTCATAACATTTTTTTTTTAAGTGTAGAATTTCTAAAAACATCCTGTTTGCAAAAGCATTTTAGAAAATCAAAACACATTTTAGGAAATGACATTGGCAATAAGCCTGTTGATGTCTGCTTCACAGAGGTTGTACTGCATTATCCAAAGCTGTTTTTTTTTTTATTGTTACTAAACAAGTATGAGTTAGGTTGTCTGGGATGCACTCACTACTTACCTTTCATTTTAATTTATTGATTTGCTTTTCTGAAATTAGTAAACAATAGAAATATTAATAAAGTTTTAAACTTCAAGACCTCCACTAAGAATATGACTCCATGGTAGAATATGGGCTTAGTGTGGTTGAAGCCCTGGGTTCAGTCCTCAGCACCCCTCCACCAAAAGAAAAGGAGAGAGGGAAGAGAGGGGAAGAAAGGAGGTGGGAGGTAAGAAACTCGAGCGCCTTCATATTTATTGACAATTGTATATGTACTTACTAAAATATGATTTCATTTGATTTGACTGTTTAAATCTGTCTAAAGATTATTAATATTTTAATGCTAATCATTACCTTACTAAATACTATACTTTGAAATGAAAATAGATGGTTTTTATATGCTTTTTAATTAAATCGATGGTGTTTTAAGTTTGGCATATTCTCTTTCTGATATAATAAATGATAGATAATCATGACTGACTTTATATCTATATAATGCTTTTATGTTTCAGGAAAAAGTATTGGGGGACGTGGCCACAAAATTAGTGACTATTTTGAAGTAAGTTCATTGAGAATTATTTCCAGTTCTTAATTCTGTTGTAAGTTGAAATTAATGCCTGAAGCACAAGGTCAGCTTTTGAGAAGAGTGTTAGTAGTGTGTGACGTTCTTTTCCCATACTTGCTTTATAACACCTCCTTATACAATAGATAAAGTTAGCAGTTAGTGTTTCTTTTGAAGACAGGAAATAACAAAATAGCCCACCTAGCTGGCAAGAGAAAAGGAATAACAGTAGAACCCTCAGGCTTACCAGTTATGTAACATTCTAGTCTTTACCATTTAGCAGCAATATTGAGTCCTGTGGATGGAAATTAAATAATCCATGGAGATCTTAAGAACCCCTGAAAAAAATAATGAGTGTAGAGTTTTGTTTTTCCCCTTCCTTTTGAGAGGGCCTCCCTGTAGCCCCAGCTCACCTGGAACTTGCTTTATAGACCAGGTTGACCTCAAACTCACAGAGATCTGCCTGCCTTTGCCTGGGATTAAAGGCATGTGCCACCATGCCCAGCCCTACATAGCTTTTCTTAATGCAGCTAAGTCATGAACTTCATAGAAAAAATGGCTTTTTAAAAAAAATTTTTATATGTACAAGTATATTGCCTACATGTGTCTTAAGTGCGCCCATGTTGTGCAGTGCCCATGGGGTCAGAAAAGGATGCCGGATTCCCCTGAAACCGGAGTTACATACAGTTGTTGACCTCCATGTGAGTGGTCGGAATCAAACCCGGGTCCTCTGCAAGAGCAGCCATTGCTCTTAACCGCTGATCCATCTCTCCAGCCCCAAGAATGACTTTTTTTTTTTTTGGTCTTTTTGAGACAGAGTCTCCCTGTAGCCCCAGCTGGCCTGGAACTCACTATGTAGACCAGGCTGGCCTTGAACTCACAGAGATCCTCCTGCCTCTGCCTCCCAAGTGCTGGGATTCAAGGCGTGTGCCATCATGCCTGGCAGGAATGACATTTTTAAAAGTTTTTGTGTTATAGGCAAATGACTTGTTCTATGTCATTATTACATTGAACATTTGGATATCTTAACAGCTCCTATGAATAATGATTTTAAGATGGTTATATTCACTAAAATCCACATGTAAATATTTTTAAATTTCTTGGGATTATAGACTTTATTGGTTCCCCTTAAAGAAACATTTATAGGGAGACTGCTAAGCTTTGGAATTTAAAGTGTTCATTCTTTTGGGGATTTGTCTCGGAGTAGGCCATAATGACAAATTATAGTTGTAAGATAAAGTAGTAGGTATTGTTGTGGGGTTTTTTGGAGAGGGGTCTTTTTGAGACAGGGTCTCCCTGGTAGTAGGGCTGGCCTGGAACTCAGAGAGATCCACCATGCCCAGCAAATGTTAGGTATTGTTAAAAGATGTAGTCTTACTAGATGTGGTAGCACACTCCTTTAATCCCAGGAGGCAGAGGCAGAAGCAGGCAGATCTCTGCTGAGTTCAAGACCAGCCTGGTCTACATAGTAAATTCCAGGCCAGCCAGAGTTACGTAGTGAAACCCTGTCTTTTTTTGTTGTTGTTGTTGTTGTTCTTTGTTGTTGTTATTTTTGAGACAGGATCTTCCTGTAGCTCCAGCTGGCCTGGAACTCACTATGTAGACCAGGCTAGCCTCGAACTCACAAAGATCCACCTGCCTCTGCCTCCCAAGTGCTGGGATTAAGGGCACACGCCACCATGCCCAGCCTGAAACCCTGTCTTTAAAAATATATATTTATTTTATTATTTTATGCATACAAATGTTTTGCTTGCATGTAATGTACGTACTTGTGCATGTAGTGCCCAGAGAGAACTTTAGATCTCCTGGAACTGGTGTTGGGGACAGTTGTTAGCTACTTTAGCTATGTAGGTGTTGGGAACTGAGCCCGGGTACTCTGCAAGAGCAGTCAGTGCTCTTAATCACTGAGCCATCTCTCCAGCCTTCATACCCCATCTTAAAAAAAAAAAAGATGTAGCCTTATATTCTTGGGATTAAGTAGTCTCTTGTTAGTCTTTTTTTTTGGGGGGGGGGGTGTTCCTTTTGAGACAGGGTCTCCCCTGTAGCCCCACCTGGTCTGGAACTCCATACTATGGAGACCAGGCTGGCCTTGATCTCACAGAGATCCAGCTGCCTCTGCCTCCCAAGTGGGAATTAAAGGTGAGAGCCACCATGCCTGGCTCTTGTTAGTCTTTAGAGTACTTGCTTGGCATATGGGAGGCCCTACCTCAGTCCCCAACATCACAAAATAAAATATATTCTTAATGCTAAGTCTGAAATAACAACTGTCAAGCCGAGCATGGTGGCTCATGCCTTTAGTCCCAGCACTTGGGAGGCAGAGGTAGGCAGATCTTTGTGAGTGCGAAGCCAGCCTGGTCTACATATTGAATTCCAGGCCAGCTGGGGCTACAGGGAGACCCTGTCTCAAAAAGACAAAAAAAGAGAAATAACTGTCTTTTCCTACCTTAACAGATAAGTGATATTTCCTATTTCTTTTTTTTCAGTACCAAGGTGGAAATGGCTCAAGTCCAGTAAGAGGCATACCTCCCGCAATCCGTTCTCCACAAAACTCACATTCACATTCCACTCCTTCTTCGTCTGTAAGTTTTTATTGTTCAAGGTTTTCATGCATAGTCTTTTTTTTTTTTTTTGGTCTTTTTGAGGCAGGGTCTCCCTGTAGCCCCCGCTGGCCTCGAACTCACTATGTAACCAGGCTAGGCTTGAACTCACAGAGATCCGCCTGCTTCTGCTTCCCCAGTGCTGGGATTAAAGGCATGCACTACCATGCCTGGCTTATTGAGAACTTTTATATAAAGTCACTTATGTTTTGAAAGAAAAATCATTTCTGTGAGGTGAGTTGAATCTTTAATGATCTGATTCTACTAGAACTTTGTATTTTCAGCTTTCAAAAATTTAATTTTATTTTGTTTATGAATGTTTTGCCTGCATATATGTGAACCATGCATGTGCAGTGCCCATGGAGGCCAGAAGAGGTCGTCAGATCCCTAGGAACTAATATAAATTTTGTAACATTTGTCTATATTCAGTAGTTCTGATTTTTAATTCTGTTATTGATTAAAATTTTAAAAATTTTGTTCATTTTTGTTTTATGTGTATAAATGCCTATGTGTATGTAAGTACATCACTTGGGGGGAGGCCAGAAGAGAGTGTTGAATCTCCTGGAACTGGGGTTGGTTGTTAGCTGGTAACTGGACCCAGGACCTATAAAAGAACAAGTACTGTTGACCACTGGGCCATCTCTACAGCCCCTGGTTTAAATTTCTTAACCATTAGGACTGGAGAGACGGCTCAGCAGTTAAGAGCACTGACTGCTCTTGCGGAGGACCTAGGTTCGATTCCCAGCACCCACATGGCAGCTAACAGCAATCCACAACTCCAGTTCTAGGAGATCCGATGCCCTCTTCTGACCTCTACCTGCATTGCACAACACAGGTGCACTTACATACATTCAAGCAATACACTCATATGCATTAAAAAATAGATTAATAAAATATTTTAAAATTTCTTAACCATGAAATTGAATCATGAAGAATCATTTTGGGGAATTTTTAAGAGAAAGACTGGCTATTCAGTTCAGCAAAGATCTTGGATGTATCTTATACCTTTTAATTTGTTTCTTTTTTTTTGTCTTTTTGAGAGAGGGTCTCCCTTTCTTCCATTTAGACTGATCTCACAATGGTCTGCTATGTAGACCAGGCTGGCCTTGAACTCACAGAGATCAGCCTGCCTCTGCCTGCTGAGTGCAGGGATTAAAGGCATGTGCCACCATGCCTGACTATATCTAATATTTTTTTTTTAATTTTTAAAAATGATTTATTTAATAACAACATACTTAGAAGAAGCATATCATTACAACACAATTGACATATTCAATAACGTTTTCCTGAGGTAGGATGCATCTCTTTCAAATTTGGCTGTAAATTTTTAGGTTTACAGTTGAATTATTACAGTTATA
>NW_008357637.1:822481-862402 GCF_000622305.1 Nannospalax galili | reverse complement strand
CTGAGGATAGTAGTGCAGGCTAGGAGAGTTAGCCGGTGGTGCAGGCCCAGGGAAGCAGAGCGAGGCGAGGGCGGGGCCAGGACCAGAAGTGGTGCTCCTGGAGCCCAAGAAAGGGACTGGGTTGCTCTGGGTGCGAAGGGTCAGGAAGCAGTATTGGTTCCCCAGGTGTCTGGGGCCCCAAGACTAGGGGTCGCGCAGGGCTCAAACTAGGAGTATAGAACGGCAAGGGGGGGTGATGGAAGGGTGAATGTGGCTTGTGGAGTCCCTGCGCGGAGAGCTGCCTATATCTAATATTTTAAGACACAGTTTTTATGTGCATTGTTCTGCATCTTCAATTTTTTATTTACCTTGAAACTTGAATATATAAACAGAATATAAAGTTGACTTTCTCTAACTTAAAGATCAATTATAAATTTCTAAAACTTGGGCTTTCTCTTACTCATTAAAGCACCCTCTACTTGTATACTCTCTTTTCCTTGTCTGTAGGTAGATTTAGTTCTGTTTAAACTAGGGACTACATAAGCTGTAAAACTCATTAGTAAATTGAATACAGAGTAGCACTTAAGTAAATGTATTGCTATCCCTGATACTAAGACATCTATTTTAAGATTTTTTTTAAAAAAATTTATTGTTTTTATGTGTATGAGTATTGCCTGCATGTGTTTAGGTACACCCACGTCGTGTGATGCCCGTGGAGGTCAGAAGAGGGCGTGGGATCCCCTGGAACTGGAGTGTGGGACACTTGAGGTCTTAGAATTTATGGTTGGGCTTCTCTCTAACTTTGTATAGGAGATAGTTAGGAATGCTTGTTGAATAAATAAATGGTGGTTAAAAATATTTAAAAATCAGGTATTAGAAAATTTAAAAAACTCCTTAGAAACTTAAAAAACAGAAAACCTTCTTCAGAAACTGCACATCCCTTTAATCTCCACACTTGCAGAGGCAGGTAGAACTCTGAGTTCAAAGCCAGCCTGGTCTATATAGCAAGTTCCAGGCAAACTAGGCCTTCAGGAAGACCCTGTCTCAGAAACAGCAACAAAAAACTTGAGTGATTATTGCTAAAATAGAAACTTTTTAAAAATAGGTAGAAATTTTGACATATATATTTTTTAGGTTCGACCGAATAGCCCTTCTCCTACTGCATTAGCTTTTGGGGACCACCCTGTTGTACAACCAAAGCAGTTATCCTATAAAATTACTCAGGTAAATAATACTTTTTAAAAATTATTATCACTTCTAGGAAACCTGACCACCTTTGTACTAACAGCTAAGATATTTATACTTTGTTCTAAATATGATCATACAGTAAAATTAAATGTCAACAAGGCTAACTTACTAAACAAAAATGTTTGTAGGGGGAGGAACTGAAACACCCATTTTACTATCAGCTTGTCCTTGTTGCACTAGCAAATGTTTTAGGTAATAAAACAGTTAATACAGCCATAAAATGTCAGTTCTGTTTACTGAATGTCTTCTTAATGCTGATGTGTTGGTTCTAAGTGGGTAATAAAGCAGTTCATTTGAATGTATATATGTATATTTAAAAATCAAATTATTTGAATATATTAATATTTTATATTATTAATTTCATGAATTTTGAATATAAGTCCTAAGTTCCTTAATTTGAATACAAGTTGTAATAAGTTATACACAGGTTTCTTTTAGCATTTATACTTCAGAAATTACTAAAGCTTACGACTATAGTAAGATGTTTTGGATTACTTTTCATACACACATCTCTTTTTCTTAACTGTTTGAAGTTGAGCAAAATCTACTTTCTTGTTTATGTGTAACCGTGCATATAATACAGATAATAAAATAGCTTTCTTCCATTTAGACTGATCTCACAATGCTGAAATTAGCAGCATTAGAAAGTAATAAAAATCAAGACCTGGAAAAGAAGGAAGGTCGCATAGATGATTTGCTCAGGGTAAGTAATACATCATGGAGCAGGAGAAACTATTGAGAAAAATAGTATTATAAAATAAAATGTTCTGTACTTGAAACAAACTTTTTCTGGTAGTGAAGGATGTGAATCCAAAGGCCCATGTTAAAGTCATAGTACTTTATTAGGTCTTTCAGTGTGAATTGAGAAATTGTTGAAGAAATAGAAGTTTTTTTTTTTTTAATTGATCAATTATCCATCTGACAGATATCCTATTTGATGGTAAGTAGTTGATATCGCTCTATGCCTGACATTTGATACCTCAGAGAATGAAATCACTGCCATAGTCCTGTGAGGTTTTTTTTTTTTTAATAGAAACTTTATTGTAAAACATAAATCCAGAAGCTGGACATGGTAGTACACACCTTTAATACCAGCACTCAGGAGGCAGAGGCAGGTGGACCTCAATGAGATTAAGGTCCCCCTGATCTACATAGTGAGTTCCCACCTGCCATAGGGAGGCAGCCACCTGGGGCTACCAGGACTTGTCTCGAAAAAAAATTCTGAGCTGGAGAGATGGACCAGCAGTTAAGAGTACTGACTACTCTTGTAGAGGACAGGGGTTTTGTTTTCTAGGGTACACATGGCAGCTGGCAACTGTCTGTAACTCCAGTTTCAGGAGGCCCTCTTCTAGCCTCTATAGGGGTTGTACTACATGGGTGTACTTACATGCAGGCAAAATACCATATACATATATATGTATATTTATAAAAAGTAAGACTAAATGAACAAATTAATAAATCCAAGGGGTCCCACAAGATGGTTCAGCAGGTAAAGGTGCTTGCTGTGCAAACCTGGAGACCTAATTTCCATCCTGGGATCCTTCTAAAGGGGCTCAGGAGATGGCTCAGTGGTGAAGTGCAACATGAAGACCCGAGTTTGGATCTCTAGCATGCAAGCATGTCTCAGCAAGCTTTGCATGTAATTCCCTTCCTGTAATACTAGACTAGTCAAACTCCTCTGGGATTAGAGAGAGACCTCCTTTTTGAACATATGGCTGCCTACAAAGTGAACAGAATTGGTATCCTTTTGCCAACAAAGAATGGTGGGTGTAGTTAATTGGATCAGCAAATTATAGTATCTCCACAAGAACAAATTCACATTTGTTCTTAAATGTTTTATATACAGTATATACTGCATTTTATTTATTTTTAGCTGAGGTAGATTGTGTGGCTGCTATTTAGAAATAAGGGAACTGAACTTAGATTCAGATTACTTAGCCAAAATTGTATTCCTTGGAACATGAATGTAAATGTCCAGAATGTATATGTAACTTTGCATACTTTGCCTTACAGTTAAATTAATGTTTAATAGTATTATCTCATAGTAAATATACTAAATATTTAGTCTTTTCTTTAGTTTATTCAGAACATTAAAACTGTAACTAAACTTTTCATGTACACCAATTATAGATTTTTTGTCATTCTCTACTTGCATTGTAGGCTAATTGTGATCTCAGACGGCAAATAGATGATCAACAAAAATTACTTGAAAAATACAAAGAACGATTAAATAAGTGCATATCAATGAGCAAGAAGCTTCTTATTGAAAAGGTAATAATGAATTTTCCCCTCCCCTTCACTTGCCCCTCTGCCTTGTAAGTTTTTAAAGTTCAAATGAATGTAATTTTGAGTGATGATTTTTCCTCATTTTCAGAGTACACAAGAAAAACTGTCAAGCAGAGAGAAGAGTATGCAAGATCGGTTACGCCTTGGGCACTTCACAACAGTTAGACATGGCGCTTCGTTTACTGAACAGTGGGCAGATGGTTTTGCCTTTCAGAATCTTGTGAAGTTAGTAATTGTACATTTTAAAAAATTAGTCATTTTAGTTTTCATTACTTTAAAAGATTATAAATTTGGAATTATGTCCAACATTTCCTTACTATTTGAAATTCTAAAATTTAACATATGAAAAGAATATGAAACAGAAGTATTATAACTGTAGTATTGAACAGAATTCTTGCTTGATTAGCATTCATCTAAGGAGTATAGGTGTTGTGTACATGTGTCCCATTTGTTGGCATTACAGAAACATGTCACCATACATGGCTTTTTTTTTTCTTTTTTTAAAAAAATTTTTTTTTAATTTATTTAATGTGTATGGGTGTATTGCTTGCATGTAGGTAGGTGCACCCATGTTGTGCAAAAGAGGGCGTTGGATCCCCTGGAACTGGAGTTACAGATGGTTGTTAGCCACCATATGGCTGCTGGGAATCAAACCCTGGTGCTCCACAGTCAATGCTCTTAAACCACTCTATCCAGCCCCACACATGACTTTTTTTTTTTGTCTTTTTGAGACAGGGTCTCCCTGTAGGCCCAGCTGACCTGAACTCACTATGTAGACCAGGCTGGCCTTGAACTCATAAAGATCCTCCTGCCTTTGCCTCCCAAGTGCTGGGACTAAAGGCATGTGCCACTACGCCCGGCCATACATGACTTATTTACATAAGTTCTAGAGATCCAAACTCAGGTCTTCATGCTTGCATTTTACCTCTGAGCTAACTCCTCAGCCCTTATTTTTCTAAACCTCCCTTTCCAAAAATATAAACTGACCCCCTAATTTTATTGATGGTGTTATATGTGTGTATGTGTATTACTCCTTCCCAAAGAAAGAAAATAATTAGAATTTTTATACTCATTGAAAAGTAAGTGTCTGTCTCTGAAGATTATTTGATTATTTTTGAGATGGGTCTTGCTGTGGTTTTCCAGTCTGGTCTTGAATTTCTAGACTTAAGTGATCTTCCTGCCTCAGCCTTCTGAGTGTTGGAACTTTAGGTACATACCACCTTGCCCATCTCTTTACTTTTTCCTCATTTCTCCAGTCCTTAAGTGTTAGACATCAGCACCCCCTGATCTCTCTGCCTCAGGAAAAGAATTTTCCTCTTTTGCCTCAGCTACAGTAACTCACACATCAGTTGAACCAATCAAGTGGCTTTAGCATTTCAAGGTAAACTTTAAAACAAAATCATTGTTTCTACATTTTTCTAGTTCCCATGGTGGTAGGTAAGAGTAAGTTGGCTATTTATGTGTTAGAAGCCAGGACCATGTTACTCTCTTTAGAATTTTGTCTGGAAAATTTGTAGAACCTATAGAAAGCCGGAGTGTTGGTTTCTACCTCAGCTTTCCAGAGCAAAGCCTGCTTCCAAGTAGTAACAAGTTAGCATTGCTGTTTCAAACGCTTCTTCTCAGGACTTACCACAAAATGGCATTGTCTTGCCCCTGGTTCTCAACAGACTTACTGAGTTTTTGTTTTTATTTATGTTTTGGTCTTTTTGAGACAGGATCTCCCTGTAGCTACAGCTGGCCTGGATTTGCTAAGGAGACCAGGCTGGCCTCAAACTCACAGAGATCCACCTACTCCTGCCTCCCAGGTGCTGAGATTAAAGGCTTGCGCCACCACACACAGCACAGACTTATTGAGTTTTTGTTCAATAAAGCTGAATTAGGTATTAGACTCACCACAGTGAAGGACAGACTCCTTGTGAACCTATTAAGTTTAGATTTTTTATTTTTTTTATTTTATGGGTATGAGTGTATTGCCTGCATGTATGTGAGTCCACCCATGTTGTGCAGTGCCACAGAGGTCAGAAGAGGGCTTCGGATTCCCCTGGAACTGGAGTTAAGGACGGTTCGTAGCCGCCATGTGGGTCCTGGGAATCAAACCTGGGTCCTCTGCAAGAGTAGTCAGTGCTCTTAACCGCTGAGCCATCTCTCCAGCCCCATAAATTTAGGTTTTAATTTTGTGCCTCCTTTAGAGGTATTGAAGGTTAATAATGTAGTATATTTGATCAAAATTGTGATACAGAATAATTTAATGATGTGGAATTAATATTGAGAGGAAGATAAATTGTTGACAGGATGGAAAAAGATTCAAAAAGTAGGGAGCTGGAAATGGGTTTAAGATGAAAACCATAATTTTTTAGTATTTTGTAAGCAAGAATCTTGCTACTAAACTCAGCCCTGACTGCCTTACAATAATATGTATGGTCTAAAATGTTAATGATTAATTCTACCAGTAACAGTTTCTTATAAAAAACATTTGCATGTCTTAACTCTCAATAAGCACTGATTGAGGCCTTACATATTTTGCTACATATAATGTCATGATGTTTACAGTTGGTGGTTCAAGGATGAGAAGGGAAGTGAATAAATAAAATAAATAAAATTTGTCAAATTGGGGCTGGAGTTGCTCAGTGGTTAAGAGCAATGGCTGCTCTTGTAGAGGAGCCAGGTTTGATTCCCAGTAGTTTGTAACTACAGTTCCAGGGCATACAGTGCACCCTCTTCTGGGCTCTGCACATGTGATGAACTGATACGCAGACAAAACACTCATACACATAAAAATAAAATAAATTTGTTATGTTAATCAATAATCTCTAAACCCAGAGGTGATCCCTGAATAATCGGGTACTAACTGTATGTCCAGTCCAGTAATTCTTTACTTGCTGTTAAGCTGTTTATTTATACTGAACAGACTCTTTTCTAAACTACATTTAACTTTTACTTTGTTATTGTTTGAGATGCTAGGGATCTGTCCAAGGTCCTCGCAAATATTGGGCAAGTATTCTACCACTGTGCTATATTCCGAATCCTAAGATTTTCTTAGTTATTAAGTAAGGACAAGTTAAATTATTCCTACTTCCAAATGAAAGCTGGATTAACATCTATTCTTACTTTACTATTCTTTGTTGTTGTTTTTTTGAGACAGGGTCTCCCTGTAGCTCCAGCTGTCCTGGAACTCACTATGTAGACCAGGCTGGCCTTGAACTCACAGAGATCCTCCTGTCTCTGGCTCCTGAGTGCTGGGATTAAAGGCATGTGCCACCACACCCGACCTTACTTTACTATTCTTGAGATTTTTTTAGTATATATTTCTGTTCTTCTACCTTGGTTCTTCTTGAGTCTTTCGATCCTGTTCTAGTCTGCCATCCCTGACCCCACCCCCAGGGCTACAGAAAAGGAATGTGTACAGAGCCAATTCTACAGCTGCAGAGTAGAAATTCAGTGGTCTCTGTTTGAAGGGTAGGGGTAGATGCAGTAGGCAGAATATTTTACTCACTAAATCTCAGTATCATAGCCATGTACATCTATAACATTATTTTGTTGACAGGGTAGGAAGTATAAAAGGGACAGTTACTATCAGAATAAGCTTAAGATGTATGATGAACTAGCTTGACAAAAAGCAGGTAAAGACACTAGATACCAATCCTGATAAACCTGAATTCCAATCCTGGGACCCACATGGTGGAAGTCTGTCAAACGGACTTCCCAGAAATCATCTTCTGACCTCACACATGTGCTGTGGAATGTGCCCCACAAAAAAATACGTAAATAAATGCAATAACATTTTTTAAAATATTTTTTTAATTATTATTTTTTTTAATGTGTATGAGTATATTGCCTGGGTGTATGTGAGTGCGCCCATGTCGTGCAGTGCCACAGAGGTCAGAAGAGGGCTTTGGAGTCCCCTGGAACTGGAGTTAAGGACAGTTCATAGCCGCCATGTGGGTGCTGGGAATTGAACCCAGGTCCTCTGCAAGAGCATTCAATGCTCTTAACCGCTGAGCCATATATCCAGCCCCTTATTTTATTTTTATTTTTAGTGTACGAGTGTATTGCCTGTATGTATGTAAGTGTACCTGTGTCGCACAATGTCCCCAGTCAGAAGAGGGCTTCGGATCCCCTGGAACTGGAGTTATGGATGGTTGTTAGCCGTGTGGGTGCTAGGAATCGAACCTCTGTCCTCTGCAAGAGCAGCCAGTGCTCCTAACCACTCATCTCTCCAACTCCAATAAATAAATGTAATACCATTTTTTAAAAAGACAGAAATATCCCCTGGTAATCTACTGTATGTATATTTGATACAAGTTCTTGCTTTGTAGCTCAAACTGCTCTTGCTTTAACTTGGAATTTTCCTGCCTCAACCCTCTCCCCACCCCAAACTCCAGGCTTACAGCCCATTCCACCAAACCTGATCAACCTGCAGTTTTGTAATAGACATAATACCTGTTAGTTTTTAGAATCAGTGAGCTCTTTGCAAGTGTTTTTTACATTCTTGAATGGGAAGTGCTAATAAATTTACATTAAAGTAACAGGTATATTTTGTAAATGCATGGCTCCTACTATTACTTCCTTTCCTTAAATTTTCAAAGTTTTTTTGCCCACCCAGCAGGCATGTGGACTTTAAAAAAAAAATTTTATTATTATTATTTTTATGTCTATGTGTGTATTGCCTGCATATAGGTAAGTACACCCGAGTCGTGCAATGCCCACGAGGGCAGAAGAAGCCATTGGATCCCCTGGAACTGGAGTTACGGACAGTTGTTAGCTGCTGGGATTCAAACCTGGGTCTTCTGCAAGAACAACCAGTGTTCTTAACCGCTGAGCCATCTCTCCAGCCCCTTCCCTAAGTTTTTCATATTAACATCAGCTTTTCTTTTATTTCAAAATGTCAACTCTGTCTGCATTCTGAAAATTTCATTTTAGAAAGTAACATTGTCACTGGGCGTGGTGATGTATGACTTTAATCCCAGCAACCCAGGAGGCAGAGGCAGAGGTAGGCAGATCTCTGTGAGATCAAGGCCAGCCTGGTCTACATAGTGAATTTCATTATAGCCAGAGCTACATTGTGAGACCCTGTCTCAAAAAACAAGAAAATAATATTAAATTTGCATTTGTCATTTGCCTTGTACAAACTTATCTGGAAATATTAGTGCTAAGTGTTGGAATGTATGCATAAAATGTACTCCATATTTAACTCAAAGATAGATTTTTTTATTTCGTTTTGTTTGTTTGTTTGGTTTTTAGTTCATTTCTTTTATTTAACAAACTCTTACTGTGTATACCTAGTAGTTTTGGTCACCATGCCTAGTATTAAGGATATGATAAAACATAGACTATATATACTATCTGTATTTTTTGAAAGATTTACCTAGCCAAACCCATTCTGATGAAGTATCTATAGGAATGCTATTTGTAGTAAGGGCAACGAAATGTGGCCACACACTTTGCTTAGTCTAGGGGTTGAGGGAATACCTCACTTAAAAACAATTGTTATGAGGTGAGACCTTCAGGATAAGTACATGTTACTTCATTAGAATGGGGCCAGGGGCCTAGAAAGATGGCTCAGCAGTTAAACTGGCTGCTCTTGCAGAGTACCTGGGCTTGAGTCCCAGCTCCCACATGACTAACAACCATTTGTGACTCTGGTTCTAAGAGATCTGTTGCTCTCTTTTGGACTCTGTGGGCACCAGACACACATGTGGTACACAAGTATACATGCAGGCAAAACACGCATAAACATTTTTTTTAATCATAAAAAAATTAAAAAATAGAACCACAGGTTACAAATTTATATTATATGATCATGTTTTAAAACTGATTTTTTTCATGTTTTAATTTTAAAAAGTAATGGGGGAGATGAATGTGGCTGTGTTTGTTCATTTTCACACAGGCAACAAGAAGGGGTGAACCAGCAAAGGGAAGATATTGAAAGGCAGAGGAAACTTCTAGCCAAACGCAAACCTCCAACAGCTAATAATTCTCAGGCACCTTCTACCAATTCTGAACCAAAACAAAGGAAAAACAAAGCAGTCAACGGAGCAGAAAATGATCCTTTTGTTAGACCAAATTTACCACAACTGTAAGTCTGTATTTTAATTTTTCTTTTAAAACTTGTTAGCAGCATTCCTTTTAAAACAGGAATGCTAACAGTGCTGTTATTTATAATTAGTACTTTAGAAACAAAAGGTTGTGGATAGGAAGGAAGATAGTACTGAAAAAGTTTTCTCTGAGAAAAACTCCAAATATCTGACTTCTACCTTTTTAAGTGGAGATTGGAATTTACCCTTCTACATCTAAACTGTTAAAGAATCAGTTAAAAGTTTTGGCTATTCCAGTTAAGTGTTTAGATTAATGTTCATTTTAAGTAACAACAGCTGTTGTTTATTTTCTACATCTCTAAAAGCAATTCATTGGTAATTACAGATATTTTTCCTTTTCCATTTTTTTTCTAAAATTTCCATGTTAATTTTTCTCTGCAATTTAAGGAATAAAGATATTTTAAAGATAGTTACATACTTAGTGAAAATTTGTGAAATTTTACATAAAGTTATATGAATGTATAAGTACCCTTTGTTTTCTGTATCTGTGTTTTTTTTCTTAGTTGAAAGACAGTGCTTTGAATTTCACCCCTTGCTGCCAGGGAATTATTGGTATCTCTTTTATGTCTTCAACTTCTGTTCTTATTGTGTTCCTTTCAGAAAACAGCAAAGCAAAGAAAGGCTCCTTCTTATTCAATTACAGATCTTTTGTCTCCCATTCCAGCCTCTCACTGAAATACATGATGCTTGGTGTTCTCTGTACTAAATAATGGTTCTCTGGTCTCTCATGCCAGAATCCACTCATTCATCTTCATCCTCCTTTCCTACTGCCCCACCCCCACCCCATTCCATTTTCTTTGACTCCTTTTTATCTTTCTGTGTTGCCATGGTGATCTTGAATTCATGGGGTCATACCATCCTCCTGTCTCAGCTTCCAAAATATCTGGTAGTACATGTGCAGACCACCTTGCCCAGTTGCTTCTTCAAGTCTTTCTTAATTTTCTTGTACAGTTAGAACATTTGATTATTGTTATTAAAATCTAATAAGGAACTGTATTTAACAAATGGGTAGTTATAGTAAAAGAAAATGTTAGTGTTAACCCCTATAAATATGCAATCCCTTGGGTCTTACATCTGTCCACTTTCCTTTAGACAGTCCTCTTTCCAACTCAGGTTGAGTTGTTTTTTTTTTTTTAAATCTGCCCCCCCCCCCAGCTTAGTCTAGTCCTGTAACATATTTTCATGTTAGAGTCATTTTTCCAGAATCTTTTCCTTTTAAGCCTAACAAAATTCTCCATTACTTGAATGATATAATCTAAAAACCTTAATGTGGCTTTTACAGCAGTCTTGATCTGTCTTCTTTTGACCTGGCTAATCTCATCTTTGCCTTTGATCAATACCTCTTCCTCAGCAGTCAACTTTTAAACTCTTAGCTCATTGTCTTAATTTCTGTTAGATGCTACCTCCCCTTAACTCCAGTAATCACTCTGAGCACTTGCCATAATGCTGTTTCCAGCCATAGCATCCCCATCCACTCAGTTAATGAAACCAGAAACCTAGGAATCCTCCTTGATGTTTCTCTTATTGCCCATGCCCATTTCTATATCATTTTTGTTCATTTTCATGGCCACTTTCTTAGTATAGAAACTGATTTTTTTTTAAAGCTTTTATAACTGCTTCTCCCTTTTCTCAGCATGTCACATTCTTCTTCCTTTTTTTCCCCTTCTTTTAGTAGCCTTCTGGATAATCCTTTATAAGTCTCCTCCAACATGTACCCTATGGTAAATGCTTATTTCTCTGAATAGGCTGTGCTTTCTTCTTTACTTTGTTCACTTTGTTCCTTTTTTCTGTTCATCTCTCTTTTTTAATCTCTCAAATGCTAATGTCAATAAGAAGCCCTCTGGCCCTTTTCTTCCTAGTGTATTGCTGCCCTTCCTCCCCAGATAAGGCACCCATGGCCTCTGCACACCTGGCTATGCTGTGGTGTTTATTTCACTCTTCCATAACTACAGTTGGAATATCTCAGCATAGTTGCTGACATAAGAAAAGTAGTAAGAACTAAATTCTACTACATGAGCATTTGATTTTTGGGTTCTATTTTCTCTGTGCTAGACTTTTTTGGGGTTTTTTGTTTTTTTTTTAGATTGTCACAGGTTGTTTTGCTTACTTGTTTTTAGAGGTGCTAAGAGCTCTGACTGTAGTTGAGTAATTATAGTCCTTCTCATCATCACCCAACTGGACTGCATCGCATAGGCTAATTTAAAAGTGATGGACGTAACACTAGTTGTGTGTTCTTGGGGTGGGAACAGAAATGATTGATAATCCTTAGCAATTTGAGTGCATATTACAAATTTAAATAATGAAAAAAGCCTCAGAAGCACTTTGATTCATATATTCTCTGGTCTTATGTTCTTAACAAAAATTTTAGCAGCATATTTTATAAATATCTTTGAAAATTTTCCTTTGAATCACTCTTTGGAAAATAGGCTTTGACTTGTGTATAGAAATTTCAATATAATTGGAACACAGATTGTGAGTCCTTAATTATTATTTTACCTTGGAGAGCATCATCTTTTGACACTATTCCATGTTTTAGTCCATGAATATAGAATGTCATTTCAGATTTCTTTAGCAGTTTGTTTTGTTCTGGTGTTTGTTTTATGTCTTTTTTTTTTTTTTTTTTTTTTTTTTCAGACAGGGTTTCACTATGTAGCCCCTGCTGACCTGGAACTCACTATGTAGACCAGGCTGGCCTTGAGCTCACACAGGTCTGCCTGCATCTGCCTCTTAAGTGCTGGGTTTAAAGACATGCCCCAAACACCTGGCCTTTAGCAGTATTTTATGGTTCTCCATATAAAAGTCTTCACGTTCCCTAATTAGTTTTATTTCTAGGTCTTTTTAGTTGGCTGTTGTTGGCAATTATTTTGTCTCAGCTGTTCTGTAGTGTGTAGAACCAACTGATTTCTGCCTTCATTTCATCCCTTAAACTATTGCTGAATTTATTTAGTACATTTTTATCCTTGTGTATTTCTCAGGAATAATTTTTTATGTGTAGAGTCCTGCCATCAGTGTACAGGATAGTGTTACCTTTTCCTTTACAGTTAAGATGCATTCTTGTTTCTTCCTGTCAGGTCATCTCATTGATTCTGTCCTGAAAATATTTAAAAGACGTGGAATAATTATTACTATGAGGAGGATGGATATCAGTGGGTCGAGGAGGGGAAGGAGAAGTAAAGGCAAGAGGAGTTAGGCACAAATTCTAGGCAGGGAACCAGAAGTCAGAACAGGGTGAATTTTCAATTTAAGAGTTTCTTGATGAGAGCGTCCAAAAGCATCCATCTACTGGGTATCTCCTTAGTTTTCTTTTGGATGCCATGGATAGACTCAGGATTTGCTTTTCAGGCAACTTGATAGTTGTCGGCATGGCTCACAGTGTGAGTTCCCTCCCAAATGTCCTCTAGACAGGGTGAGAGAAGAAATTTAGCCATTATTTAATTTTTAGATACGAATGGTGCGTTTTTCCTTTCGGCTGCAGGTATACACTGCAGAGTTGATGAGGCCAGGATTTGAAGTCTTACACCTGAACAGCATTTTCTTATTAAGAAACTGGTGAGAAATTGTCTAAGTAACATCTTATATAAACTTAAGGCTAATGCCTGAAGTGCAATCCTTTGGACTCTTAAAGAAATATACCAATTATTTTACTCTCTGGTTATACTTTCCTGTTGGATGTTTAAGACATGCAGTTAGCCCAAATAAACCAGTTTATTTTTATGCTTAAGGTCGGTTAAGGAGCTATTCCTCAGGGTCACATGAGCTTGGGAGGAGCCTCTGGCTCCTTCTGTCTTTCTTTTACAGGTTCCATCTATGTGAGAATTAGTTAAAGGTCCTGCTTGACCATGGCTTTTCTTGGAAGCATGGAGGAAACTTTTCTCTGTGTGACCCTCCTCTTTGCAGACTGGACATTGGTTTGAGTCCTTCTGGTGGGGCCTCCATGGCCTCCCTGAACAGGAGGACAGGTCACACATCACAGTTACAGAACATTTCAAGAGATGCCCCTATAGTCCCCTGGGACTTAGTTGACCTTGGAGGACAAGGAACAAAAAATTGTCCCTTTAAGTCCCTCTGGCCAGATTATTATAGGCCACAAAGTACGGTTATTAAACACCCAAGGAGGTTAGTTATGCCAATCTGGTACATGTAATTACCATGTATTATGTAGATAAAACTTGAGCAGCAACCATATGTTCTTTTTGAGGCAGGGTCTTTCTGTAGCCCCAGCTGACTTGGAACTCACTGTGTAGACCAGTCTGGTCTTGAACTTACAGAGATCTACCCGCCTCTGCCTTGAGAGTGCTGGGATTAAAGGCATGAGCCACCACACCTGGGAACCATACATTCTTAAACCTTGACTAGACATACATATTTTGTTCCTTAAGTTAGTCTATAAAAATTAAGGTTTAACTGAAGTTTGACCTTAGGAAATTTAAGGTTACTTTAGATCTAGGTACTTAGAGCGCTATCCAGATAATGTAGGAAGAGTGGGCCTAAGTCAGGAAAAAGAGATTGAACATTACAGGTAAGTAGGCATAGCCCAGGAAGAGAACTTAAAATATTTTTCTTAGGTCTGTCTCAAATGAAGACTGTTCTGCTATAAACAGAAACAGTCTCCTTTCTTTCCCAGTTCCCCATACCCTGATTTACAGTTTTTCCAGAAGGAAGGGGCTGGGGGATAACATTACATATCGATAGACAAAAAATAAGATGATCAAGATTCAGTTTCCTTCTGTGCTGTATACATCTGGTTCAAGGAGGTAAAAATCTTGTTCCTCTTGAGCCATATAGGCAAAAGTAACAGTTGCATAATACAGAGAAACACAAAGGACATTTTCCAGTAGCTACAGATAACTCAATGTTTGTACCCATTTAATGGACTGAAATTTTTTTTGTTTGGCTCCATCAGTAATTATTATAGCAAAAACTCTGTATCTGTATGACCCTGCTCAGACCTTCAGTAAACTTGCTTAATAACATTTACAAACAAATTTACCATTTATTGTGAGAATTTACCAAGCAATTAATGTTTTACTTTTACACACACACACACACACACACACACACACACACACACACAGATGTACTTAAAATTAATTCATATATTTGAGTAATAGGAACCATGTTGTAGATAAGGATTAAAGAGATAACATTTTTTTTTTGAATTCAAGGCCAGCCTGCTCTACATAGTGAGTTCCAGGACAGCTTGGGCTACAGGGAGACCCTGTCTCAAAAAGAACAAAAATAAATAAATAAATAAATAAATAATTTATATATTTAGATAAAAGAAATTAAGATAATCTACAGGAACAGGATTTTATCACATAGGATGAAAAGTGCTACGCTAGGATAATGATAGCATCAACAATTTTAGGTCACCAGTTATTTTTATTATGTGTTTTTAAGACGATTTAAAAAAAAACAAAACTGTAGACCAGGCTGGCCTCGAACTCACAAAGATCCACCTGCCTCTGCCTCTCAAGTGCTGGGATTAAAGGCGTGCACCACCATGCCCAGCCAAGATTTTATTTTTATATGTATGTGTGAGTGAGTGTATGTCAGGTATGTGGGTTCCCACAGAGGCCAGGATATTGGACTTCTCTGGACCTGGCATTGTAGGCCATTACAGGCCTCTTGACATGGGTGCTGTGAACAAACTCAGGTCCTTTGGAAGAGCAGTAAGCACTCTTAACTTCTGATCCATCTTGCCGGCCTCATAAATATCTAGTAAAACATTTTTAATTAATACAAATGGACAACAGAAATAACCTAAAAAGCTACTACTGTATATTGGCTACTTTTTGCAATATCGGGGCTTGTATTATAGTTGGTAAGACAGGATCTTGGAATAGGAGGCTTTAAATTTTTAAAAATGAGTGTTTTGCCTTAATGTAAGTGCACCCATATCGTGCAGTGCTTCCTGAAGTCAGAGGAGGGTATCAGGTCCCCTGGAATTGGAGTTACAAATTGATTTTTAGATGCCACATGGGTGCTAGGAACTGAACCTGGGTCTTCTGCAAGCACAGCCAGTTCTTTTAACCACTGAGCATTTCTCTAGCCCTGTGGAATAGGAGCCTTTAAACTAGCATTCCAAGCTATTTAAACTAGCATCCCAAGCTATTTATATGCATAATTCTCTTGAGAGAGTATCTTTTTTTTTTTTTTGTAATTGTAAAATGTTAGCAATCACTGCTCTAGAAAGTTAGTAGAAGTATAAGACAATAAAATAAATGATTCAGATTGAAGAAATTCTAGCAATCTGTATGTATAGGAGCTTTGAAATTTTTCATGATAGGATTCTGCTTTAAAAATCATGTTTTAACTTTGATTTTTGAATACCAGTTATTATCTTTGTTTTTTAACTCAGGTAAAAATCAGTGTATGCCTATATATAACCAACTGAAAAAGATTTACATAGTATGATAAAATTCTGATCCATTCTGTGATCTACTGATAGGTCTAAAGCTATCCTTTTTAAAAATAGAAAACAATGCTATAGGTAAACTTCTGCCCACAGCTTCTGTGCTACAAACCCAGAAGTTCTTAAAGCTGTCATTCACTGAGTTAGTTGAGATAGTCATTTTAGTTTCCTCACCTTTACTTTTCCTTCCCTTATCCAGTACACATACTCAATGCAAGAATTAATTATGTTGTTTTGTTTTGTGATAAGTTCTAGCTCTTAGCCCAGGCTGGTCTGGAGTTTCTGATCCTCTTGCTGAGATTGCAAGTACTGGGATTGCAAGATGCAGTTACAGAGTGTGTTGTCACACCTCCTGCAAAAAATTAATTCTCTAACGTTGCTATAAGCAACTTCAGTGGGTGTCACTGTTGCTAGATTTGATGTAACCCTGTAATTGTGTTACTCTAAGAATGAGTAGACTTAAATGGTTTTACTTTTTTCACTTTTAAGATGTTCTTAGTTTTCTTAGTTTGTACCTTTTGAATGCTGTTGCTTAGTAGAATAAGTAAATTGAAGAATACATACTAAATGTTGCTGAGGACCCTGAACAACACCTGAATTAGGAGCTTTACAAAGTCTCCTTGGAACAACACGAGTAAATAGCCTACCGCATGAACGTGATAGGCGAACGCAAGTCTTTAATAGTTGTTCTGTTGTACGTTTTTGTTCATTTGTTTTCTGTGTTTTTAAAAAAACTCCCTGTTAGAATAAAGGATCTTTTTTCTTTTTAAAATCTATTATTTTTATTTTATGTCTGTTAGTGTATTGCCTGCATGTATATAAGTGCACTCATGTTGTATAGTGCCTAAGAGGTCTGAAGAGTGCATTTGATCCTCTGGAATTACAGAGACGATTGTTAGCTATCATGTGGGTACTAGGAGTTGAACCCGAGTCCTCTGCAAGAGCATTCAGCGCTCTTAACCACTGAGACATCACTCCAGCATCCCAGATATTTTTTAAGAAATATTTTTTGTAAAGCATGTAAGTTTTGTAATGAGTCTAAACATATTAAATTGGCTATTTTTCAAAGTGATGTAGGTATTTGGAATTAATAACTAACACTTTAAAGATTTAAAGTCATTTGTTATTAAGGATTTAGTGATAGAGCCTTTGTCTGATATATATGAGGCCCTGGGTTTGATCCCCAACACCAGAGTGTGGTAGGGGATTTACAGTATCAAAATTCGGTGCTTTGACTGTAGTTTTAGTGTTTATCTTTGTTGTTTTTCCTAAACCTACTGGACCTATTTTGAAGTGATTTTCATTACTGTTGAAGTCCCTTATTCCTTATACCTGGTCTGCAGGCCCCTCCACCATTTGGCATCCCATCCCCATTTGCCTCTGCCACTGCTCACAACCTCTTTGACTACAGCCTTATAGTCCTTTTGCTTTTCCTTCCTCTTTTAAATGTAAAGCATCTTCTAAGGATCTTTGTACTTGCTGTAACCAGTGTCTAGAAAATACACCCCAGTCTTTTCATGGTTTAAGCAGAGTAAATATTTAGGTAGTCATCATTGTACTTCCTTGTGTCTTCATCACACTTGCTATTTTCATTGCGTTGCTTCTTTTCTACCTCCTTGTCCCCTGCTCTTGATTGTAATCTCAAACCAAAGTATAAGGAGACATTGTCCTCTTCTCCATATGCCTTTAGGTTCTGAATTGTAGAGCCGTCATTTGATACATGGTACTCATCAACTATTTGATTTAGGTCATTACTTTGGCCATAACTGTTACATGTGTTATGAAGACTATCTTAAAGGGATTTTTTACGTATTTTATACTAAAAGTTGTCAGTATTTTAGCATTTCTTTTTTATTGGTTTTTATCATTTTGTTAGTTTTTTAATAAAAAGTAGTGCTGAGTGTTAATCTCAAAATGTAGAATTAAAATTTCACTTTTGACAGGTTGACTTTGGCAGAATATCATGAGCAAGAAGAAATTTTCAAGCTCAGACTAGGCCATCTCAAAAAGGTATGTGCAGCATGTGCTGGATTTCTTGCTTATTACCAATTGTGGAGAACTGTGCTTAAAGTCTTTTTATTTCAGAAGATAAAACTAAAAGAAGGTCTCAGATTTAAAAATGCAAACAAAGGGAAGGGATACCCTGAAGTTGTTTTTATGTTGAGTGTGCTAAAATCATATTCCTTTACCTTGTGGCAACTTCAATAATACCCTAAGGCTGATGCACGAGACTCTCCAGTGGAATGATTACTGACCAGGCCTCGGGGCTTTAGAGTACTCTGTTTAAAGTTACCAGTTTTGGGCATAAAATTGTTCCTTTTTTCTTTTAATGTTTCATTTTTTAAGGTAAATGTCAATTCTGTTTTGTGTCTGTTTCATAGTAACTAGGAGTAATAATTCTAAATGAACAGGAGATTTATTTGGTTTAATTCCTAATTTATTAAATGCTTGCTTAAATAGTTTTATATGTACATATATTTTTTTTAAACCTAAAGCATCAATATTAGTATAAAGTGATACAGTTGAGAAAAACTGTTGCTGAATGTTACTGTAAGTTTTTAGTAATGTATCACTTTGTACTTGTTTGTAAACTCTGAGGTTGTAATTAGTCCTTTGTTTTCATAAGCCTTAATTTTAATTCAAACCATTTCCAAATGTTAGTAATAAAGAGCTTTTCCCCCTACAGAATAAAGTTATTTACAGACAAAATTTCCTTTGATCCAATCTTTCATTCTGATTCCTGCTTGTCAGTTATTTAATTTTTAATAGGCTGATGTATAGATAAAATTGAACTAATTGAAGTAGTATCTATGAAGTCTTTTCTGAGCCGAAGGGTGGAATAAGACCCAGAACCCCATGTGGTGCAGACAGCTGCCACTGCATTGTATACACAGCTCTGTTTGAGATGTTGTCCACATGCTACTGGATTAGAAGACTCAGAAAACCAGTGCCCTTCACTGTGCTGTATTTGCTTGGACTACTGCACAGAAAGCATCAACCTAATTGCTTGAACAATGAATCCCAAAATGATTAATTTTGGCCTTTTTTTCCCCCTCTCCCAAATCTTTTGTTGTCTTATAATTATTGACTGCTTTCCATTCTCTTAGACAATGTCATTCTTTGCTCTATAGCAGGTAGAACTGTAGAACTGTAATAGTAGAACAATAATACAAGTATATAATGGAACTATGTAAAGGAGGAGGGTCTTTAATACAGAATGAGCCACAGGTATTTATTTGTGTGTCTACTTCAGCTATTTTGATAATGAATTCATAAGAAGATATGTTTAATACCCCATATAAAAATTTACCAAAGGCCAGTGACATGGCATACGAGGTAAAGGTGCCTGCTGCCATGCCTGACAACTTAAGTTTGAGCCCCAGAACCCACATGGTGGAAGGAGAGAAACGACACCAAAATCTTGTCCTTTGATCTCCACATATGTGCATACACACACAAATAAATAATGTAATTAAAAAATTTAAAGTTCCTCAAGCATTTCAGTGCTGAATTTAATAAAAGAAAATTTCACCAGTTGTTTTCTAATCAGTCTTTGATAATAAAGTAATACTGAGTATGTGATTAGTTATACTATTGCTAATTAAATCCTTAGTTATATTGGTTCTAAGAATATACTTAAAGCTTTATCTGGAGGGTTATTCTCACAAATTTTATATAACTCTAATGATGACATTCTTATACCTGTACCTTATTTTATAGAAATCTGTTTATAAAATTAAAATTTTATAGCAGTCAAAATGTCAAAATGGCTATTTGTTATTAAAAAAAGTATTTTTGAAGAGCAGTCACAGGAGAGTTTGATTTTAGTAGTTGGTGGTTAAGTTTAACCTTTTCTTGGTCCTTTGAAAATACTGGTCTCTATGAAATATGCGTTACTTCCTAAAGCAAACGTGCCTAGTTAATACATAGACATTGTAGATACCTTCTTTTCTAGCCTTCCTGCAGTCCTCTTTCCCTGCATTTGACCTCTGCGTTTTTCATGTTTACTTTCCTTTCTAATAACTACCCTCTCCGTAATCTTTTTGTATTTTCCCTCCCAGCTTTTATCAAGTTTACTGTGCAGTCTTAGGTTTCAAACTTACCTTCTCCTTAACTAATTTGTAATACAACCTTTCTTTGACCTTTACCATGGAATATTTTTGGAGAAATATTTACTAATAATGCTGAATGTCTCAAATACTTTACATTTTCTTCTCAGAGTTTATTTTGGGTAAGAAGAATGAATGTGTTTATTAAGGAAGTTGTTGATAGTACATAAACATAATAAAACTGAGCATGTAATGTCACCTTAGAGAACAACTAAATAGCAGTTTCCTGCTTACAACTGAGTATTTATTTTTGAGTTATACAATTAAAAACTAATAAGCAGTGGCTTAATTTGTATTAAAAAGAGGTTTCCGAAGCATAGCTAGAAAGTAGGTCATTCTGTTTTGTACAAAAGAGAAGACTTAACACAATGGACAGACTTCATTCATAAGAAGATTGTTACCACTTCCATCTTTTCCATCTTTTTTTCTTTTCTCTTAAAAAATTTTTTTATTGAATTTTTGTGTATTTCATATATAAAATCATCCTTATAATCCCTTCCCCTTTAGCACCCTCCCATAGGCCCCCCCCCCCCCACTGGAGTTCATATATTGTCATTTGTGTTAAGGACTGTCTTAGAGTCTCCAGATGTCCCTGAGTGCAAGTTCATCCACTGGGATCTAGTCAGCCTATCTAGAATCCCTCCCTTTAAGAAGATCAGCTCTTCCTCTCCCAGCAGTAATGAACTGCCTATAATTCTTCGACTAAGATTGGGGCCTGCTGTTCATTTCTACAGTTCTGTGCTGGGTTTTTATCTGCCTAAGTTTACATGGTTCTTATGAATGCTGACACCATTGCTATAGGTTTGTACGAGAAGGGTCCCAGACGCCTATAGGACTATTTCCATATGGTGATGCACCACCTCCCTGGCTCTTACAGTCTTTCTGCCCCCTCTTCCACAATGGTCCCTGAGTCCTGGGTGGGTGAATTTAAGTATAGGATTCCTGTTCGAGGACCCATACTCTGCAGACTCTTACTCTGCGTGTTGGCCATTTGTGACCTTTTGCATTCCTGTCCCTCTGTTGCATGAAGGAGCTTCATTGATGAGAACTTAAAGATGCATTAGTATCCTCTTTGTCCCTTGTTCTATGTTCTGTGAGCCTTAGGTATAGAGGTTGCATCCCAGTTGTGCTGCTTAGGCTTGAGCAATTCACAGACAATCTGTGTGTGTAACCAGTTGTGGAACTCTGTAATTATCTCTGTCTCTTGAAAAAGAGGCTTCTTTGATGGGTGGTGACTGGGATACTTGTCTATAAATGTAAGGATCTATATTTTGCACATAGTAAGAAATTAAATTTCTCTAGGAATATGACAGCCTTGGATTCTCTAAGACCTATGACCTCTCCAGCTATGTGTGTTTGGCCACACATGAGTTTCTTCCCATTGAGTTGGCTTTAAGTCCAATTAGGTAGCTGTTGATTACCCCCAAGATAAAAGTGCCACTACTGCACCAGTGTCATTTGCTGTACTGGTCATTGATGTGGTTTTTAGGCCTTAAAGTTCAAGTTGGACCATTGATTGATGTTCTTCCTTAGCAGCTTGCATAGTGCTCTCCAAAGCTATGAGAGAGAGCCTTCCAGGTCACTTCCAGGTCCATTGCTCAAATCCTATGTCCAAAGTATGTCCTGTCTTCAGCAAAAGGGTCTTACCATCAAGTTCTGAGAGGCAATCAAGGACTGTAGCAATAGCCTGTGTAATTTTGGGAGTCTCTTGGACTACCCTGGCGAGCAACTCGAAGGTTTCTCCTGTCTGGCATTGTTTATTGTTAGGTAGTCTTCAGCTATACTCACGGACTCAGTAGAGATACTGTATGTCTCATTTTTCAGTAGGGTTTTGGACTAATATGATTTCTTTTTTTTATACTAACTTTGCATTATTTCTCTCCTTTCTTTGTCTTATCTTCCTTCCCCAACCTCCCCATTTAAAGTGACTCCATTTCTCTCTTGATAATTTCTGTCTGCTATGGTCCCACCTCCCTTGAGCTCCTTGTTCCCCTTTATTCCCATAGCTCTTTGTACAGCCCTCCTTCTCCCCCTCCCCTTTACCCCGTTTTACACATTTCTCCCTTAGTAACACCTGTCTCCTACTGTTCTTTCTTGGGTCCCTTCTTTCCCTTTACCTCCCTGGTTCCCTTCCATTTTCCTGGTTCCTGCATTGCATCAGGATATGCACTCACAAGGATTTGGTGCTAGGATCCACAAATGAGGGAGAACATACGTTGTTTGTTTTTCTGAGTTTGTGTTACTTCACTTAGTATAACAGTTTCTAGTTCCATCCATTTACCTGCAAATTTCATGATTTCATCTTTCTTTACTGCTGAGTCAAACTCCATTGTGTAAATATACCACATTTTTGTTAACCACTTGTCAGTTGAGGGGCACTTAGGTTGCTTCCATCTCTTAGCTATTGTGAAAAGAGCAGCAACAGACATGATTGTATGAGTATCTCTGCAATAGGATGAGTCCTTTGGGTATATGACAAGGAGTACCACTTCCATTTTATGAGTTCCATAAGCTCGTGGCATTGTTAGCTGCTACAGAGTGTCACTTAACTTGTAAGTACATTGCTTTTCCCATAGGCCAGGTCTCTTCTGGTTTGTGAATATTTGATATGCATGGAAAACCTGTTCAGTAAGTAGCATGTCAGTTAAGGTTTAGATTTGGACTCTAACATACTCTTACATTAGCAGGGATGTTTGTCCCCTCCCTGTAATAAACTCAACTTCAAGCGGGATTTCTATAGTACATTAATTAGCTCTGGATTATAAACTTATTCTTTGTTGAGGAATCCAGTACCATAAGAATTTTGAATAGATCTGTTTACTTCTTAAAATGGATGTTTTCTGATTTATGATACATTTAGCAATGCTAAACATAATAATTGCATAAACTGATGTTGAAAAGCTTATTTGCCATTAAATAAAACAAATGTTCAGTTTATACTCTACTATTCTGAAGTATTAGAAAAATAAAGTTTAAGTGGGAGTCAAGTAGAAACTTTCAAAAGTACATAGTTTACAAAGATAATTTTACTTGCATCCATAAACGAATTGTAAACTTTACTTACGTGCTATTATTAACTTTGACTTAAGAGACTAGGAAAGTATCTCAATATGTCAAGAATTCTTAGGCAGACATGGTGGCACACTCCTATAACTCTAGAACTTGGGAGGCCGAAGTGAGAGGATGACAGATGAAGGCTAGATGGCATTATGTACAAAGTGAGGCCCCTGTTTCAAAAACCATAGGGCCATGAGCTGGAGAGATGTCTCAGTGGTTAAGAGTACTGGCTGCTCTTACAGAAGACCTGGGCTCAGTTCCAAGGACCCATGTGACAGCTGTCTATAGCTCTAGTTTCCAGGGGATCAAACACCTTCTGGCATGGGTATGGCATGTACATGTTGCACCTACAAACATGAATAAACACAAATGCACATGAAATAATAATGATAATAATAATAGGACCATGGATGTAACTTAGTGATAGAACAATTGCCTAGTATGTGTGAAGACGGGTTCTAGCCTCAGCAACACACACACACACACACACACACACACACACACACACACTAGTATTTATAAAGAAAAGACTTATTTAGCATTTATTGTTTTAGTTGCTAGTTTATATTGTCATTGCTCACTCATTCATAAGTAGTATATTCCTATGCCTGTCTGATACAGACATGATTCTTAGTTCTATTTCAAGAGAATTCCACAATAATGCTTTTTATAGATAAGTTGTAACTATTTTTTAGGAATTTTTTTTTGTTTATTTTATGAGTGTTTTGCCTGCATGTATGTGAGTGCATCCGTGTTATGCAATGCCTGTGGAGGCCAGAAAAGAGTATCAGATCCCCTGAAACTGGAGTTAACAATTGTTGTTAGCCACCATGTGGGTGCTAACATGGGAACTGAACCCAGATCCCTTTCAGGAGCAGCCAGTGCTTTCTTAACTACTGAGCCATCTCTCCAGCCCCAGTAACCATTTTTTGAGTGAACATCAACTTTAACTTTAAATGTCAATGTGCTTTAGGTGAAATATCATGGACAGGGGCTGGAAAGGTGGTGCAGCAGTTAAGAGCACTGGCTGCTCTTACAAAGGACCCAGGTTTGATTCCTAGCACCCAAATGGCAGCTAACAACCATCCGTACTCCAGTTCCAGGGGATCCGAAGTCCTCTTCTGTCTTCCATAGGCATTGCATGACACGGGTACACTTATTTATATACATGGAAACAATACATGCACACATAAAATAAAAATAATAATTTTTTTTTTTAGAAAAAGAAGAAATATTAAGGGACTGCAGGTGAGAAGCTGGAAGATGAACCTTTCCTTACCTTGTTCAGTGGCTGTTTCCATGTACTTGATTTCAAGAACTTTTTGTCATAAATAACAACTTGATTCTGTGTGTTCAAAAGAAGGAATTCATCTGTAGTTTTCCTTAGAGTAGTAGGAAAGTTTGTTTCTCAAGTTTTGGGGGAAAATACACTGTTTTACTTCATTACAAAGAACTTTTTTTTTTTTTTTTTTGTGATAGTCTTCCTGTAGCCCCAGCTGACCTGGAATTCACTATGTAGACCAGGCTGGCCTCACAGAGATCTGTCTGCCTCACCCTCCCACGTGCTGGAACTTAAGTTGTGTACCACCATACTCGGCTACAAAGAACAATTTTTAAGTCAGTCACTTTTTACACACATCTTTCTTCTTTCATAAATTTTCTTCCTTGGGAATTATGTTCATAATTGTTGTGTCAGCTAAAATATTTCTTATTATTAGCTAATGTGCTTATTTTTTATTTTATTTTATTTTTTTTGGTCTTTTTTTTGAGACAACGTCTCCCTGTGGCCCCAGCTGTCCTGGAACTCATTGTGTAGACCTGGCTGGCCTTGAACTCACAGAGATCCACCTGCCTCTGCCTCCCGAGTGCTGGGATTAAAGGCATGTGCCACCACGCCCGGCTAAACTCTTAATTTTTTAAAGTTCAAAAGAGAAAACTAAAAAAGTGCAAACATTTTCAAATAACTTAAATTTTTTTTTTTACATTTAGAGAGAGAGAGAGAGAGAGAGAGAGAGAGAGAGAGAGAGAGAGTATGTGTATATGTGTAGGCATGCATGTGTATGGTGATCTGTTAACAATTGTATGGAAGTCAGGACAACTTGTTGGAGTTGGTTCTGTCCTTCCACCATGCCATGTAAGGTCTGGGGAATGAACTCAAATCATCAGACTTGGCAGCAGGTGCTTTTGCATGCTCAGCTATCTTGCCATCCCCAAATAAGTTGTAAAAAGTATCTTAAGGATTTTGTAGAACAAAAGTGTTTAATCAAAATATATGAAGACTATGTTATTCCTGAAACTTTTAAAATAAATAAATAAACATCTTTGTTACCAGTAATTATACAGACTTCCTCCAACTAACACTTACTAAAAGCTTGTTACAAAGAATAACTTACTGTTTTGAAAAGGGCAAAGCAGAGTCTTGGATGATGGCTCAGTAGGTAAAGTATATAGGCATGAGGACCTAGGTTTGGATTCCCAGCAACCAAGTAAAAGCTAGGCTCAGCAGTGTATGTTTTTAATCCTGGTGCAGGGGTAGGTAGAGACGTGTAGATGCCTGGAGCTCACTGGCCAACCAGCAGAGCTGAAGTGGGGTGCTCTACGTTCAGGGAGAAACCTAGAAGGTAAGGTAGGGAGCTGCGCAAGCGTGACATCTTGAGCTCAATTCCTAGAACCACATAAAGGTTATAAATACAGGAATTTTAAAAAATTAAGTGGAGAATAATTGAAGAAGATACCTGATGTTGACCTCTGATCTCAACCACATTCTCACGTGTGTATACACACACACACAAAGCAAAGCAAGTAACAGTTCATTTTTTATATATCATGCCTCTTGTAGAATCTGAATTTAAGGAAATGGTTGAACTATAAACTGGTTGATCCTGTTTTGATAGATTCTAATGGTGGGAAAACAGTTTATGTGGTTTGAAAAGTTCTACTAGGTCTACTAGTAATCAGATCATTACTCTAGGGTTGAAAACAGCTGTGTGGATGAGTGCTCAGTAATTAACACATACAATAAAAAACATTCCTGAAAAAACTTTTTTGTATTACAGTCTCTCTGTAGTCATATTTTGGGGTGGAGTGAGACAGGGTCTCCCTGTAGCCCTAGCTGGCATAGAACTCAAAATGTAGACTAGGCTGGGGTTGATCCACAGAAATATGCCTGCCTCTGCCTCCTGAATGTTGACGTGAACATGTGCACCACAATGCCTGGTGTTACAGTTATAATCTTTTTTTTTTTTTGAGACAGGGTCTCCCTATAGCCCCTATAGAGCAAGCACAGAGATCCTCCTGCTTCTTCATCCTGAGTGCTGGTTAATCCCAGTGTGTGCGTCACCACACCTGGCAGTCATAATATTTTTAAAGACAGGTATTATCAATCATAGCATCCTACACTGAGAAGGAAATAGAATAGTTACCAGGGCTCAACACTGTTAAACTTGTATGAACAGCCTGTGGACATAATTGCTGTCTCATTTTAAACTTCATCATCTTCTTGATATTAAAATATGTGATTATTGAAAAAGAACGCATAGAGAAAGTTTGTTATCTTAGTATTGGTGCATGTGTTGTATATATGGGGCGGAGGGAGAGGGAGACGGTGAAAGGGTGTGTGGAGAGGGGGAGAGAGAGAGAGAGAGAGAGAGAGAGAGAGAGAGAGAGAGAGAGAGAAAGGAAGAGGGAGCCTGAGATTGATTAAATTTATAAACCCTGGATGTAAGTGCCAGATGTTTTATTGGAGAAACATAACCAATTTGTAATTGAAACAGGAGTAGGCAAGAATGATCAGCGCCAACATAAAGGTATCTTTGCAGACCGAAGCAATCAGCTAAGCAATTTACAGTCATCTCAATCTCTGCTGAAACAGAATCACATCCAGCATGCCACCTGACACCATTTCTTTCTCTCTCTCTCCTTTGCTCCTTGCGATGTGGCATTCATCTCTCCTTGTGCCTCCGTTCTGAAGAGATAACAGTATAGCAACAACTCTGCCACTGAAATCCTGTTCTCTGACCGATATTGGCACCTGCAAAGAGAAACAACCAGTAACAGGCAGCAGCAGCAGCATCAGTATTAATCTCCCATGATGAAATCTTTACAGGTCAAGAACAAGTTCACAGCTCTTTTCTCACTCCTTCACAGTGGACCATGCAACTAGTTGAAATGGAAGAGAATGGATTATCTACAAGCCTTTTGAACAGTGAAGAATGCAGGGCGTTGGTTTTAGGTGAATTGACCCCCACGTGTTTCTGACCTTTGATCTCTTTTGGCCTTTTTAAAGAATACCAATTATTACCTGGTTTATCAAATCCTTAGTATGACCACAAAATAAGTTTGTATATGTGACATTTTTTTGGTCATTTTAGGATTGAACAAAAATAATGGACAGTATATTACTAGACAGCTTAACCTTTTTTTTTTTCTTTCTTTCTTTTTTTTGTGGGGTCTTTTTGAAACAGAGTCTCCCTCTGGCCTGGAACTCGCTGTAGATCAGGCTGGCCTTAAACTCACAGAGATCCTCCTGCCTCTGCTCCCCGAGTGCTGACACTTAGGTGTGTGCCACCCTGCCGGGCTTAGACAGCTTAATCTCTAAATCTATGTTTATCTCTATTTGTGGCCATAACCAAAAGATATCTTTTGAGAATTCTCTCATGAGGCCAAGCACAGTGTGCACTCTGTTTCTGTAGACAATAGCACAAGATTCTACTTGTGTAGGAGTAGTTTACAGTGGAAATGTTTTGTGCTTGAAAAAGTCATAATAAAGCCCATGAAGATGTTTGGAGGTTCCTGACTTGCTGTATATTCTCAGTCCGGTGCTGAGAAATATGTTGGAATTCTTCACTTGATATTTTCTCCTTATTACTACTTCTTACTTAAAAATATGAGTAAATTGTAAGAGATGACTACAGAAAGTGCGTAGAACTAGCATGCCACATCTGTTTAGAGATTACCTCCTCACTAGGGACCTGCAAATAAATATTCCTGGCTTTTCTAATAAGACCCCCTCAATATGATAGTAGATGATGGTCAGTTACCAAAGGGAAAATTAGAGGTAAAGTTTTATTTCCCTAATTCTTAATATTACTTTACTTATTTAAGTAGTGGAACTTAAAACATTTTATAGGGCTAAGGATGTAGCTCAATTGGCAGACTGGCTTGCCTGGCATGCATAAATCCCTGAGTTTGATCCCTAGCACCGTATGAAACCAGGATTGGTGGTTCATACATGTTAGCAAGAAGATCAAGGAGTTCAAGGTTATCCTTGGCTACACAGTGATTTGAAGCCAACCTGGACTGTGTGAGACCCTGTCTCAAAAAATGTTCTGGTTTTTGTTTGTTTTTCTCCTTAAATCTTGTAAGTCATGTTTCCCTCACTTAGAGTTAATTCAGGTTTGTAAATCAACCTAGAGATCATTGTTTCACAAAGAAGAGGAAACAGTTTCTTGGCCACCTCTTCCGAATCAGAACTACAAATCTATGCCATTTACACACACGTGCATAAGTGTACTGAGTCTAAGTTCTTCCTGTTGTTAGGTGGAAAGTTATTTTTTCTTACTCTAAAAAAGTCTGCATATCTGGGAGCTGGAGAGATGTCTCAACAGTTGAGAGCACTGGCTACTCTTGCAGAGGACCCAGGTTTGATTCCCAGCACCCACATGGCGGCTAACAGTCATCCTTAACTGCAGTTCCAGGGTATCCAACAGCCTCCTCTGGCCTCTGAGGGCATTACACAACATGGGCGTACTTACTTACATGTATGCAGGCAATACACTCATATACACAAAATAATCCACCAATATCCTGCAAAAGGTTCAGAGGAAGTGGAAGGTTGGAAAGAGGATTATAGTGTGTTGTATCAAGGCCTTGTATCTGCTGGACTTGATGTTATCACCTTGGTTAATGTTTAAGGGATTTTGACCCTATTAATGCAGACATACCATGGAAGAGCACCAATATCATATTTAAAAGTTTCCAGTCATTAGTACTCTTGCATTTATTTGCTGCTGGTAAGATAGGATTTTGCTTTGTTTAAATAAAAGGAAGGACCTTGCAGAAAAACAAAATTTTCTTGTTTTAGCAGTTATGTCCAGTTAAGAGTTTTAGTGTATATCTTTGGGAATTTGAAGAGAGAGTCAGTTACCACTATCCCACTGTCTTAGACGAAAATGAAGTGAGGAAAGAAGAAAACATCAGTAGACATTATAGTGATGATTCTAGGGGAAGTATATTCCCATCAGTAATGACAGGTTGGTGATTAAGAATGGGAATGGAAAGAGGAAAAGAAAGCATTCAAGAATTTCAGAGCTTTTGTGTCTTCTCTTTCCTCTCTTATCAGTCTACACAATCACACTCAAGCAAGAATGTGACAGTTAAGAAAAATTCAGACCAGCTTTGTAGATTCAGACCTGCTCTCTCTCAGTGATTTTTGGTTGACTGTTAGCTCATCTTTCCATTGATTTATATATCCCATATCTGGACTTAGGATCTGGGAAACGTGATCTAGTGACATAATAGTGTTAAATTTTTTTTAATTTTATTATTTTTATTGTATGTGTATGTAGTGTATTTCCTGCATGTAAGTGCACCCGTGTCATGCGGTGCCCACAGAGGTCAGAAGAGGCTGTTGGATCCCCTGGAACTGGAGTTACAGACAGTTGTTAGCTGCCATGTGGGTGCTGGGATTCAAACCCTGGTCTTCTTCAAGAACAGCTAGTGTTTTTAACTGCTGAGCCATCTCTCCAACCCAATAGGGTTAAATTTGAAGCACATTCAATTTCTCAATTCATGTGTATGGGTGCACATTGCCTCTTACATTTCATTTTATTTAGACAGGGTCTTGCCAGGTAGGCCAGACTAGTCTCAAACTCTCGATCCTGCCACCTCAGCTTCCAGAGTGCTGTGCTGGTATTATAGGTATATGCCGCCATGCTTGGCTTTCAATTTGTTTTTAATAAAGCCTTTTAATTTTATCCTTTACTTTCCTGGTGACAAACTTATCATGACATTATATATAGTTCATGAAACAAACTGAATCAAAATTTTTGAGGACTTAGAAATGTTAACATATAATGGATTAATATTTTTTATTATTAAAGTGATTTTTTTGGTGTTAAAGCTTTTAAAAATCTCATTTTAGCCAGGTGTGGTGGCGCTCATCATTTGTCCCAACACTCGGGAGACAGAGGCAGGCTGATCTCTGTGAGATACAGGCCACCCAGGTCTACGTAGTAAGTTCTAGGCTAGCTTGAGCTACAGGGAAAACCTGTCCCCCCCCAAAAAAAAACCAAAACAAAACTCATTTTAAGCTTTTGTTGGTTTCTCTCATTTTAGTAATGTGCCACATAGAAGTTACTTTCTTTTACCAGCATTCATAGATTGCAGGCAAGCTGAAGACGCTGTGTCGAGTACTTCTTGGACTAGGGGTGGGACACAATAGCAGAGTACTTTGCCGGAAGCCTTGAGTTCAGTCTCCAGCACTGCAAATAGCAAACTAAAGAAAATATCTTGGCTTCATAAAAGGTTGTTCTTGAATGGAGGTTTTGAATGGGATAACATGTACTATACATTCGGGATTTGCTAAGTCAGCTTGGACAGTTTTCTCCATTTTAATGGGAGATTTGGTTTTATATGTGAAAATGTGTTGTATAACTGTCTTACAGCTTCACTGTCTGAATACTCCATCATTCTTTTGATAATTGCCTTTTGGAAATTTTCCACTACGAGAAATGCTCAAAAATATTTGAAATTCACCCAGCAGTTTTAACCTGAAATTTTATAGTATCGACATTTCTGTAACTTAGTTTCAAACTGAGCAGATACTGTGTTTCTAGAAGAGACTACTTGTAAGCAAAAAGTATTTCTATGCCAGAGATTCTGGTGAGAGACAAATTGTTCTGGTCAAGTGGCTCTATGACTTATTTTCCACATAAATGAATTAAAAATGTTGAAAAGTAGTATTTTGAGGGTCATTGAGGCATTATTGAGATCTGTTGTATACTTATATAACTTGATTTTTTAATTTTTTATTATAAATATTGTAGAATTTCAAAGTATACTTTAAAGTACTGTAAGCTATTGCAGTATGTACTGTTAAATTGTCCATTATTGCATCTTTTGGCTTACACAAAGAAGTGATGTCGTTTTATTTTGTATTTGATTACCAAAACTACCTCTCTTTAATACAGTCTTTTCTTAATGCTGTTTCTACATTGTAATCGCCTGCAGAGATCAGTTCATTTCCAGAGAGCTTTCTGATTCAAGAGTCTCTCTGCTTTAAGTAACTGCTCAGCTAGTGATTGACTCCAGGATTAAAACTGACTATTCTACTGAAAGCAGTTTAGCTGGTTAGGTTCTCTTACTTTACTAACATGGCCTGGTTTTTCTGTGAGTTTGAGGAGACCATTCTGTGGTGACTAGTTGTTAGTCCAGGTCATCCTCACTTGTGGACCCACTGAAAAGATTAATGCCGGTCCAAAGCAAGAACATAGTGTATAGGACATCTTTACAGATGATCTGACTACAGGTAAATTAGTTGCTCAGAATTCTGTTTCTGGGCTATAGTTTGCTGGAGTGTGGTTTGCTGGAGTGTAGCACAGCAAGGTCATGGCCCTTGCTGTTAGGAATAGTCACCAACACTATTTCCTTTATCATCTGCTTAAAAGGATTTGTGTGTTTGCTTGGGTTGCCATAACAAAGTCCCCAGCTCGTGGTTTAGGCAACGGAATTGGTTTTCTTACAGTTTTAGATTCAAAAATGAAGATCAAGGTTTAGCAGGGTTTGGGTTTTTTTGTTTATGAAGGTCTTTCTGGCTTACACATGGTCTGGGAAGTAATATTTGATTACGTAGGGTATCATCCCGAGGGCCCCACCTTTTATGACTTAATCTAGAATCAAAGCCAGATAATATTTTAACATTAATAATTTAAGGAGATTAGGGCTTCAGTGTGTAAGTTTGGAGGAATACATAAAATAACAATATACTTTTTCTCAATGGAATTTGGGGAGAAATTACTTAAAGTTGCAGAATTACTTTTTTTCCCCAGAGTATGTCATTTTGTTTAAGGTCTAAGATACTGTAAGTTACTTAATGACATGATGGAAGGTATAAGTACATTTCATGCTTTCTTTAGTAACTTTGTGATAATTACCTCTATTATAGAGGTAACTAAAGATTATGAACAAACATCATTATGGTCAGCCTAGTTTAATTTGTAATTTTATATTTATGACTCAATAAACTGTAACTTCTGGAAATTCAGTGGAAATAGTACCCCCATGCCATGAGTTTAAATAAAAATTAAAACATATTTCAGTTGGTATTGTAATAGGCTTTACACGGTTTTATCAGATTAAAATTTCACTAGTTTACCTAGTGTTCGTAACATGAAATAAGAAAAGTGGCCACTTCCTGAATTCTTAGCCTAAATTTAAGTTCTACCATAGTTTTTGGTATATCGGTAGGGCTAGTTTATTTAACTTTATACAACAGTTAAGACAAACTGTTCTGAGTTTGCTGTTCCAGTGTTTAAATTCTGTTGTTACATTGAATCTTTTTTATTGTTGAATCTCCTATGATGTCCCCTTTCTCCCCCTATTCATTAAGACAAAGAAATGGACCGAGGGTGGTGGCGGGAGCCTCTAATCCCAGCATTTGGGGAGGCAGAGGCAGGTAGATCTCTGTGAGTTCAAGGCCACCCTGGTCTACATAGTGAATTCCAGAGGATCCAACACTCCTTGTTTTTTCTTTTTTGTCTTTTTAGGACAGGATCTTCCTGTAGCTCCAGCTGGCTTGAACTCACTATGTAGACCAGACTGGCCTTGAGCTCACAGAGATCTGCCTGCCTCTGCTTCCCAAGAGCTGGGATTAAAGGTGTGCACCACCACGCCTGGCTCCCACCACCCTCTTCTGACCTCTGAGGGCACTGCATGACATGGGTGCACTTAACATACATGCAGGTAATACATTCATACACATAAAAATAAAATAAAATTGATAAAATTAAAAAAAAAATGTTCCAGTTGTGGTATCACATGTTTGTAGCCCATTAATCCCAACATGCCAGCAACCATAATAGTAAAATAACTTTCAGAATCTAGCAGAGTTTAGATTTAAATTTCAGATTAAATTTTTCATTATATTTAATGTATGTGTACCTGTATGTGTGCCATGGCTTATGTGTGGAGTTCAGAGGACTTGTGGGAGTCATTTCTCCTTCCACCTTGTAGTTCACAGGATTGACAGGTCATCAAGCTGGTCTGCATAACCTTTACTCACTAAACCATCTCACTGACCCTGTATTTAATTTTTTTTAATCTGTCAAAATTTAATTTGTTCTTCATAGCACTTTCGTAATTTTTTAAAATTTTAATTTAAGGTTTATCCTCCCTTCCCTTCCCCCTCTGTCTAGGAGGTTTTTTTAAAAAACTTACTTTATTTTACATGTATGAATGTTTGTCTGCATGCCTGTAAGTGCACTGCATGTTTGCCTGGTGTCACAGACTCTGAAAGTGAATTTATGGACTGTTGTGAGCTGCCATGTAGGTGTTAGGAGCCAAACCCAGGCAAACCCAGGAACCTTGCCCCTCTGGAAGAGCGGCAAGTCCTCTTAATTGCTGACCCATCATTCCAGCTTCTTGTTTTGTTTTTTTGAGACGTTATCTCTAAGTATCTCAGACTAGTCTAAAAAAAAAAAAAAAAAAAGAAAACTTCTTTGCCTTTGCCTCGGTCTCCCAAGTGCTGGATTATAAATGTGCACCACCACTCACTACTCAAATACAATGTCAAAAGAAGTCAAAGAAGCAAAGGAACTCACAAAATAGAGAATAACTAATATTCAGAAATAATATCTATTCTGTTTTCTAGAATAGATTTATAATTATAGTGTATATATAATAGACTACTGTAATTTGTGCTTACTCAACAAATGCATTCAAAATAACTTAAAATGGGACATTCCTAGACATTTCCACCAAACCTGGTATATTTATAACCGTTTTTAAATTAGTACTTAAGTTTATATTGACAAAGGTATATGTGTGAGGCAGTGATGACTCACTTGCCCTCACTGAGAACAAAGTTTGATAATGAGAATCTTTGTTATGGACTTGTTTTGAGCCAGGAAAAAAAAAAAAGTGTATGTGTGAAAGAGATACAAGTGATAAAGACAGAGAGGAGGCAATATGTTTGCTTAATTTGTTTTGGTATCTCATTTAAAATTTTTCCTAAAATTGTGTATTTTAAGACATGGAAAATGCGTGTATCACCATTTTGTATTAAATGCTTTTTAAGGTCCATTTCTTTAGGTCTTGCCTTCATCTGCTCTGTGCACTAAGGATCTGCTGTAGCAGTCCATATATTTTTATCTTAATGTTTCTTTAGGATTATAGTGAGATTTATCCAGAGATTGTATATGAGTGCACATGTATTCCAGATGTTACAAGATGAGTACACTGTGGTTCTATTTCATTTCTTCCTCTTTTTATTAGAAAGTATCTTCATTGTTTTGTGCTAATAAATTTGTCCCTCATAATTTGATTCAGATCTAGAAATAAAATTTTCAGCTCATTTTGTGTTATAAGGCAGCTTCATCCTACCTTGCAATCACTTTCAGTACTGACATAAAAGATTTCTCACAGCACAGAATAAAGTCTGGTATCTTGTCAGATGCACATTTAAATGGTGGATGGATGGCCTTTTGAAATGGCCTTTTGCCTATCTGTCTTTCAGGTGTTGAAAGGAGCACTTTGGTCTTCTGCCTCAGTGTTACTTTCTCATGCACTGCACTCATCGTTGTAAAAAATTGGTGTGCGGGTAAAAATACCTTTTTTTATGTCACAAATAAATTGAGTTTGTTATAGCCCCCTCTCCTCATTTTCAGGAAGAGGCAGAAATCCAGGCAGAACTTGAACGTTTGGAAAGAGTCAGAAATCTTCACATACGGGAGCTCAAAAGAATAAACAATGAAGATAATTCACAGTAAGTCACTATTTCTATTTCACAGTTTTATATGACAAAAGTACCCTCCTTTCCCTTGGAGAGCATAAACAGTGTCCTTATTAGGCATCTCTGCAAACATAGAAAACACCCAGAGTGCATTCTGTGGCTTTGAGGGCCTTGTGTGATCTGGTTCCCCGCCACCTCACCATCTCAGCTCTCTCGTCCTCTCTGTTCCTATCATGGACACACACATCAAACATTTTCCTCTCTCAGGCCCTTTGTGCTTGCCATTCCCTCTGTTTGAAATACTCTTCTAAATATCTGAGCAGTTAATGTTTTTATTTCACATCACATGTTCCATAGAGAGACCACCGTACCTCAGAAGGCAGCCCCTACCTCACCTCATTTTCCCTTTCATATCCTTTTCCTTAATTTTCCATGGCATTTATCACTACCTGAAATTGTAACTTATTTTTAGTTTTATTTATTGTCTATCTCCTCCCACTAGATGGTAAGCTTCCTGAGCATGGTTATAGTTTGTTCTTGTATCACCAAAGCATAGGACCGTGTATGGCATATGATAGGTATTTAATAAGTATTTCTTGACTAAATGTCAAAATTACTGTTACAGCAGTGAAGGAGAAGTCATTTTAACCAGAGATATTCCAGTAAGCTATATATCTAGCATTATATAACAATACAGGAAGAAATGGGAAAAACCTACAAGTTATAGTCTCTGTTCTTAATCACTATCAAAATGAGTGTCATAGCTCTGCAGAATAAAAATATCTGTGTGTTTATGAGAGTTCATTTATTGGTGTACAGGAGAGGAATGATAGTTGTTTACACTTTGTCTTGAAGGTTAGTGGTGGAATTTAAAGCTTCATGACAATATATTTAGTGTCATAATCAGAAGTAGTCACTTTTGTGAAAAATGAATAATATGCTTAGAGAAAGGCCTGTTGTCATCTGTGGGTGTATAGATCACTTTAGCAAGTGAGGTAAATAAAGTAACACAAACTATCCTAAGTTCTATAAGATTTAAAATATAATAAAACAAATGGGATAAAACTAAAATTAACTTACTTGGAAAATTAAGTTCAATATTTTTGGCTGTGACTTAGAATTAGATAAAATGGATTGTTGTAGCTTTACAATGTACCTTAAGTCTAAATAGAAATCTCCTTATGTTTTTAAATTTTTCAGAAGAACTTAAATTATCACCCCTTCAACCTCCCCCTTTTTTTTCTTTAAGCCCTATCTGACCTGGAACTCACAGACTTGCCTCTGCCTCCCCAGTGTATTTACTGTTAATCTTGAACAGATTATTTATCTATACATACCCTTTCTGCTACACAGAGCCCTCATCTGTAAAAGAGACACAGTATCAGGGTTCATTTCATAGAATTGGTTGAGTCCTAAAAGAATTAACATATGTAAGTGCTTAATATATAACAGGTACATTAAATACTAACTAGTAATGATAATAATATTATTTGAGAGTGGTTTTTATGAGTTCTTTAAAAAATCTTGACTTTCAAAACAACGAATAAAATTTTGTTTAATAAAAGTCCAAAGACAATATGATGTAGCCATGGATAAAGATTAGTTGATAAATATAATTATTTTAAATGCAAGTCCTTATGAAATTTTAATCACGCATGATTTTTAACATAAAAGTATATTCCCAAGAGAAGTAATTTCTGAAAATTAAGTAGATAAAGGATTTCCTAACAAGATAATAATTGCTAGGTCTTTAAGAGAGTGCCACAAAAATTTTTTAAAAAGAGAGGGAGTGCTACAAGTGGTCATTGAATCTGAATAATCAGCTATTACAGTTACACTTTACTAGGTGATAGTCATGCAGGAAGAAAGTAAAAATTAGAAATATTGAGGCTGGGCGTGGTGGCTCATGCCTTTAATCCCAGCACTGGGAGGCAGAGGCAGGCAGATCTCTGTGAGTTCAAGGCCAGTCTGGTCTACATAGTAAGTTCCAGGACAGCTGGGGCTACAGGGAGACCCTGTCTCAAAAAGACCAAAAAAAAAAAAAATTAGAAATATTGAATGGCACCTAAAGTTAATAGCAGAATAATTGGGAAAGAAATAGCTAGGTGGAGATTAAGAATGAAACATTAGTGTTTGCAGGACTTTTTGTATGTCTTTTAATTTGCTTGAATGTTTTTTTTTCTCTGCCCTTTTAAGGTTCAAAGATCATCCAACATTAAATGAAAGATACTTATTACTTCATTTGCTTGGAAGAGGGGGCTTTAGTGAAGTGTATAAGGTAATGTTTTGTTTTTCATGCTATTACAGGAAAGATAGGGGAGTATGTGGTTAAAAAGTACTTGGCTTTTGTTTATTGACTTTAGACTGACTTTATCCTCACAATATAAAAAAGGAGCTTACTGTCGTTTATGTTGTCTTATCTCTAGAATCTAAGCACTGTTCTTATACCTGGATAGTCCATACTTTTTATTTTTTAAAAAATTTATTATTTTAATTTTTTTAATGTGTGTGCATGTATTGCCTACCTGTATGTAAGTGTACCCATTGTCATGCAATGCCCTCAAAGGTGAGAAGAGGGCATTGGATTCCCTGGACCTGGAATTACCAGATGGTTGTTAGCCATGTGGGTGCTGAGAACTGAACCTGGGTCCTCTGCAGGAGCAGCCAGTGCTCTTAACTACTGAGCCATCTGCAGCTCTTCACAGTCCTCATTTAATTCTCTCAACCGTTCCAATACTGAGGCTCCAAAGGTACCAATAGTCACTAGCAGAAAACTACTGAAAGTTCATCTGGCTTCAAAGAGAATATTCCTTTGTTGTTGTTGTTGTTTTGCTCTTTTTTTGTGATTAAATTCTGTAACTGGACAGTGGGCACATAGGAATTCATTATGCTCTTTACTTTTGTATAGATTTACAGTTTCATAATAAAAGCATAGATTTTTTTTCAATGAAAATTATTAAGAAACTATTAATCTTTTACAAAAAAAATAAAGAAGCGGGAGTTGCTAAGAAAAGACAGATAAAAGTACTTTGTTTTGCTGGGTGCAGTGGTGTAAACCTTTAATACATTTACTTGGGAGGCCAGCTAGCCTGGTCTACACGGTGAGTTCCAGGCCAGCCTGGTCTACACGGTGAGACCCTGTCCTTTAAAAAAAAAGTTGTTTTTTTTTTTTTAATTGTTTTCTCCAACACACATAAAAGCATTGTAGTCATCTTTTGGGCTGGTTGTCGCTGCTGCTGCCAGTATGAGGAAGCAGGCTCACACTAAAATGAATGTTGGCTTTATGTTTTGTTTTGATCCAAAATATTGGCGTCTAAAGAACTTAAATGTAAAAATTCATGTTAAGGTGTTTTCTGATTTTTTTTCCCATAAAATTTATATCTCATTTATTTTAAGTGTAGCCTTTAAAGCGTCTTAGAGAGGTGATCACTAAAAACTACAGTACTTATTCTGATACCATATTTTGTAAAAGTTATCATCAAAAATTGAAACTCTTTAGCTACCTGGTCTGTGGTGTGACTGTTTCCTGACTTGAATCCTAGGCTTTTGACCTATATGAGCAAAGATATGCTGCTGTGAAAATCCATCAGCTTAATAAAAGCTGGAGAGATGAGAAAAAAGAAAACTACCACAAGTAAGAATCCATATTTTACAGCCATTATAGACTGAATTTTTCATAGATTTGAATTTCATAGATTGGATTTGGTTACAGAGAATTAATACATTCTTTTCCCATAGACATGCCTGCAGAGAGTATAGAATACACAAAGAATTGGATCACCCCAGAATAGTTAAACTCTATGATTATTTTTCCTTGGATACAGATACGTAAGTGAATATAAGGATTTAACTTTTAAGAATACTTATTTCTGCTTTCCTGTATAATGATGGTATGAATATTCTCAATTTTTCTATTAAGATTCTGAATTACTGGATAAAAATTTTGTCTCTTTTTTTTCCCTCCCATTGAAGGTTTTGTACAGTGTTAGAATACTGTGAAGGCAATGACTTGGATTTCTATCTGAAGCAACACAAGTTAATGTCAGAGAAAGAAGCTAGGTCTATTGTAATGCAGATTGTAAATGCTCTAAGATATCTCAATGAGATTAAACCTCCTATTATACATTATGATCTTAAGCCAGGTAATTCGTGAAATTTATCTTACAATTTGGGGGATTGTTTGGTTGTGTATGTTTGTTTTTTGAGGCAGTCTCACTATATAGCCCTGGCAGGCCTGGGACTCACAGAAATCTGTCCTCTGCCCCCCCCAAGTGCTGAGATTAAAAGCATGCAGCACCTCACTTGAGATCTAAACAGGCATTTATTTATCAGAAATTAAGTTGTGAACAAATATATTTATTCAGTATATAATATGTCATTTAAAAATCTTCTATTTTGTTTTTAGGAAATATCCTTCTGGTAGATGGAACAGCATGTGGAGAAATCAAAATCACTGATTTTGGTCTATCCAAGATTATGGATGATGATAGCTATGGTGTAGACGGAATGGATCTAACTTCCCAAGGGGCAGGCACTTACTGGTAAATGTATTAGTACCTAGATCAGCTCTCAGTATTTTATGAGAATTCAGTTTTATTTTCAAATAGTCGTTGAGATTATTGTACTGAAGGTATTGCCTCTGAGCTGAGAGGAAAGCCCTGTACCTACTTTCTTTTTTTCTCTACACTGAGCAGCAAAAGGCAGTTTCCTTCTTAATAGTTGGTCAGGAAAGCTTGCTTTATGGGGCTGTGCAGAAAGTGCTAAGAGTCATGACCTCATGTAGAG
>NW_008357637.1:802263-822362 GCF_000622305.1 Nannospalax galili | reverse complement strand
TATTAAAATACTTTTCATCTACAGAAACTTAAAATATTTGTTAGCATCACTCGGGAAAAAAATTTGTTTTGTTTTTCTCTTCCTCGTGTCAAATACAGTTACTTATTAAATCTTGGTGAGCATTTTTTCCTGTGTCTGGCCTGGAACCCACTATATAGACCAGGCTGGGATTAAAGGTGTGTGCCATCAGGCCTCACATCATCAGCTGCTCACATATTCTTTTGCCTGTGGAGATGCCTGCATAGTGTTCAAGAGCCAAGCTTGTTTCAGCCACACACATAAATATCTAAACAAAATAAACACTTTTATTGTAGGAATAAATCTAGCCTTTTATGTGATTTGGAGGTAGGAAAGGGTCCATCACAAATGAGTCATTAATCATCTTTAGTCATTCTATTTCAAGAAAGTTTCCCATGTTAAGAGATCTGTCAGCAATTTGCTGTGAAACTTCAGTGAATTTAGCAGTCTGAAACTGAATATTGGGTTGGAGGGGGACAGCTCAACAGTTAAGAATACTTGCTGCTCTTCCAGAGGACCCAAGTCGTTTTCCAGCACCCATATGGTGGCTAACACCTGTCCTTAACTGGAGTTCCATGGGATCTGACCTCCTCTTCTGGCCTCCTTGGGTACTAGACATGCATATGTGTACTTACATACATGCAGGGAAATCACTCATTCATAAAAAATAAAGATAAAGGTCTGGAGAACTGGCTCAGCAGTTAAGAGCACTGGCTGCTCTTGCAGGCCAGGATTGGTTCCTAGCCCCCACATGGTGGTTAACAATCACCCTTAACTCCAGTTCCAAGGGATCCAACGCCCTCTTTTGGCTGCTGGGCATTGTATGATACAGGTGCAAGTACTTATATGCAGGCATTATACTCATGCACATGAGTAATAAATACATATTAAAAATAAACTGAATACTTTTAGAAAGTAAATTCCCATTTAGGTGCATTATTCCTTTTTACTACTTTTAATTTTTCAGGTCTTTGAGTTGTGTGTTTTGGTCCTTGAGTCAAATGTTTTAAAAAATATAAATGCTTTAAAACTTTTAAGTGATTATTTTCATTGATGAAAGCTCTGAGGTTAATGTATGGGTGAAATAAGCATTCTAAGATTTAAAAGGTTTTAAGTTAAACATTGTTAGTAGCAGCTTCTCTTTTGTCTTCCTCCCAAAACTATAGGTATTTACCTCCTGAGTGTTTTGTAGTTGGAAAAGAGCCACCAAAGATTTCCAACAAGGTTGATGTATGGTCAGTTGGAGTCATCTTCTTCCAGTGTCTCTATGGTAGAAAAGTAAGTTATATTAGCTTCAGCTGTGTAGAAATAGGATGGACGTTTCCTTTTAAGTGTTAACTTGGAATCAGTTTAGAGCCTTCTAAGGAAAGGCAGTTTCTTTATGGCTTCCTTAAAGCAGAACTATTTTAACATACCACTAATTTATTTGATTGGCCTCTCTCCCCCTCCCTTTCCCTTTTTAACTGTTATCAGCTTAAACATTTTCTGTAGTGCTCTGGGGTTGAGTACTTCTCAGTGTTTCATTCTTAACTCCCTCCCTTCTCCATAAACAGTTGTCCTGGACAGTTTCCCCTGTGACGACTCAAAGAAATACCATCAAACTTCGTCTTATTTTTTTTTTCTAAACTTCTGTTAATATTGATGTCAGAAATGCAAGTTGCCTTCTATATTGTCTAGTCCATATCTAATCCCATCTATCAGTATGGGAAGCAAAGTAAGGGAACTTATATAGAAATTTGCAGCATGTGAAGACCAACACCAGATCTCCTGGTTTCAAATCTAGAGCTGTTTTATATTATATCTTATATTGCAACAATATTAGTTTCTTCTCCATCTTACTGTGGTATACTGATTGAATAGGCTTTCTAGGGTTACTGTTGGTTGCGAGACCATGTCCCAACTTTCAAGTAACTGAGGATGAGAATTTAGAATACAAATCGTTTGTTTGGTAGGACTCAGTGATGATATCTTTGTTTTAAATATCTTTTTTCAATTTTTTATTCTGCCTTTTTTTTAAAGCCATTTGGCCACAATCAATCTCAACAAGACATTCTTCAAGAAAATACAATACTGAAAGCCACAGAAGTCCAGTTCCCTGTAAAACCAGTTGTAAGCAGTGAAGCCAAGGTATTAAACTCAAATTTTGTGAAGTGACTTTGAATTGTGACTGCAGTACGGTAAATGCCATCAGTAAACACAGTGGCAGGAATGGCCACTGCAGTGGGGCTAGCGATGTGCTCTGGAGGAGCTGCTTCTGCCTTTGTGCTGGTTTTCACCTTTAAGTACCCACGTAATGCTTCCTCGTTCTTTGTGCACACACATCAACTTGCTTTAAAAATTAGGGAGAAATAGCCGTGCCTGGTGGCACATGCCTTTAATCCCAGCACTCGGGAGGCAGAGGCAGGTGGATCTCTGTGAGTTCAAGGCCAGCCTGGTCTACATAGTGAGTTCCAAGACAGCTGGGGCTACAGGGAGACCCTGTCTCAAAAAGACCAAAAAATAAAAAAATTTTAAAAATCAGGGAGAAGTCACAAGATCTGGGCCCTTCGTTACCTTTTAGGTCTTGCTCCGTCAGCCTATATTAATGCTCAGATGTTTAAGTGTATAAGAATTTAAGTACTAATAGATACCTTTTCTTTAGTGCATCTATGTTCATTGTCTGTTATTATTTGGCAAAATGGGAAATCAGCCACAGCATGGCAGAATACCTTGCTTAGACTCTTGTGCCTAGCATAGCATGGCTCAGGTATCCACTCTTGCCAGACTCCAGAATCCACAGACTCCTTGCCCTCTGTGCCTCCCTGCAGTGGATCCCAAGAGTTAATCAGTATAATCCGCATAGGTCTAGTCACCCAGTTCTAATCCACATGTGTGTCTCTTTAGTAAAATAATGAAGAACAGAATCAATTTATAGCAAGCCCTTTTTGATACTGAATATTTTTCTGCTTTCTATTGGCCCTTCATAATTGTATTTTTAGTCCTGTTTTATACTCATCACAAAACTTATTTTTCTACAACTCTATTAGAATCTTTTTAAAATTATCATCAAATTCATAAGAAAAGCTCACAAAATTCCTGTATTTTCTGGTTTGAACACTCTAGGCCATAAACTGACTAGAATAGCTCTGAATGAGAGGTGCTTCCCCCTGGAGTCACACTTAGCTATCTCTGCTTATATGTTCCACAGTCACCTTTTTGGCATTTTGATTCCAGGAAAGTTAGTTGAGATGGTTCCACATGGTGTTGGTCTGCTTGTTTGAAGAACCTCTTACCTCTACAGAACACATCTTGGTCAATCTTGACTACGTTTACTAGTTGCTGACTTCTTAACCTTACTGTTCATGAATAGCTTCTTATTACCTCAAACTCTGCCTTTCAACGCATCAGTCACCTTTGATTTGATTTTCCAGATATCATTTCACAAAGTGAATACTGAAAATCTCTGTAAGAGATCAGATAGACATTTAATAATTTAATCATGGTAAAATAGAGTAACTGATGTGTTTTTAAAGAATTTTTCTTTTAGTGAATTTCAAAGCAAAGAAAGTAGAAAATAGTTATTTTTATGTGAGTAAACATAGCTTTATTGATTTTTTTTTTTCTTTTGGTTTTTTGTCTTTTTTGAGACAGGCTCTCACTATGTAGCCCTGGCTGACCTAGAACTCATTGTGTAGACCAGGCTGACCTGGAAACTCACAGAGATCCTCCTGCCTTTGCCTCCAGAGTACTGGGATTAAAGATGAAACACTACCATGCCTGGCCTAGAAGTATGAATTTTAAGACAGGCTAACATTTTTGATGTCAGCAATAAGACAGGGAGACAGTTATAAATTATCCCTTCAGAAGAGTTTATCTGTGACTAAAAGACCAATGAATTTTACAAATACAATATTAAAGAGCTGGGCGTGGTGGCACATGCCTTTAATCCCAGCACTTGGGAGGCAGAGGCAGGTGGATCTCTGTGAGTTCAAGGCCAAGCCTGGTCTACATAGTAAATTCCAGGCCATCTGGGGCTACAGGGAAACCCTGTCTCAAAGAGGCCACCAAAAAAAAAAAAAAAAAAAAAAAATCCAAATATATTGAGTAAAAGAAGGCAGGGACATACTCTAATTCCATTTCCTTGATGGTCTGAGCAAAATTCAACTGTGGCAGAAATTGTGATAGGTGTCACCCTGGTTCCATTGGGGGATGTGCACAGAAGCTCAGGAGGCCCTGAGAATGTTCTTCTTGAGGTGGTTGCCAGTTTCATAGACATGTTCACTTTGTGCTGTACAACGTACAATTACGTGCTTTTCTAAGTATGTTAGATCCCATAAAGGTTGTCACAAGCTCTTCTCTGGGAATAGAGTCGGGGAAAGATAGTGACTATACCCATTACTTAACGTTAACTGTTAATCTAGGAAACAAACCCTAATGGGAGTGTCTTGTCAGTGTTTCACCTACAGACAGTTGTGTTAAATCAGAAGGAAAGATGAAAGTTAAAAATGGCTTCTTAGCATTTGACCAAACAAAACTGATCACAAACTGGGATGATACTTCTGTTAGCATTTTTCTTCTGCTAAACAATGAAGTCTTGAGAATTTTTTATAAGCAGAAATGGAAGTTTCCAGCAGTACATCCAAAGGAAAACAGTAACAATTTAGTGGCACTCAGGGTTGTCAGTGGAGGTTTCACATTGGAGGAATTTTATTGTTTACCTCCAGAATTAGTGTAAATGTCCTATAAAATACGATCTGTTTGTAGTAGCCATTGTGTCCATCCTTCTGTAGGGCTTGGTGGATTGGTGTTGAGAAGGTAAAAAGATCCATTTTAATTCCTGGCTGACTTTCTTTTTTAAAGGCCTTCATAAGACGCTGTTTGGCATACCGAAAAGAAGATCGATTTGACGTGCACCAACTGGCAAATGATCCATACCTTCTCCCACACATGAGAAGATCAAATTCTTCAGGAAACCTACACATGTCTGGGCTGACAGCATCTCCTACACCTCCTTCTTCAAACATACTTACTTACTGACTCTCCTCCAAGATTGGCATGATCTTTGATTGGCTTCCAATGCATACTTGAATTTGAGAGCATTTGAGTGTTTCTGTTTTCCATTTTACACAAGACATGGTTAAGAACTCTTTGTGAACCTAAGTCCTTTGTGGAGTCTCTTGTGTGAGAGTGCATTGTGAACAGTGAATGAGCACACACACCTCACTCTGACCTGGAGCAGTGAAACAGGAATACCATGCTGAGAAGAAAGGGAGGGTGTTTTTGTTTATTTAGTGGAACACTGTAAATAACGTTTATAATACTTAAATATATTTGATTGTTACTAGAGAGTTCTAATATGAAGGGTAGTTTTTCATTATTTAAAAACACATGGAAAAATATGAAACATATTTCTAACACAAGAACTACAGTGCCTGGATACATCTTCAGCATTCAGCAGTTAATCTGCTGAAACCAAAGTAAGAACTGAGTGATGGTGACCGTTGTGTTTTATAAAAATAGAATGTGAGAGTTAGAATCTTTGGGCAAAGTTAGACTTTGTCATTTGCCTATTGTGGTTTTTACCAAGTTGTACCTCGAAATCATATGTCCGGTTTTCCCTACTGGTTATGTTAAAGGGACAGCTGTTACTCCTAGATCCTTCACACCTTTAACAAAAAGAGCTGCCTATTCTGAATCAGTTGAAGTCACTAAATTGTAGTATCTCCAGTGCTTTCAATATTTTAGAATTGTTAACAGGCATTTTTCTTTTGTCACCAGGCTTTGTCCATTAAGACAAGAGACAGTGTATAACCAAAAGCAGACCAGTTCTATGCAGGATAATGATAAATTCCCTTCTAGCTCTATTGTAAATTGTTGTACAGATGTCGTATTTCAATTACTAAGTTTCAGCAGCTTATTCTTGTACAAATGTTTAAAAATATGGCTTTTCTAATTGGATATTGTATTTTTTTTAAGTCTTCTTGAAGGCGCTTTAATTGCTGCTAAATAATGTTGCTTTTTTGCTATAAAAAAATTGAATGACCTCCTTGAAGGTGCAACTTGACTATATATCATAGAGAGATAATTAAAAGCAGGCATTCATTAACAATCAAGGCATGTAAAATCCATGTTGGGCATATTGAGTTCTTTAAATCAGTTTCTTGGGTTCTAGGGCTGTGGAGCATATAGATACTAGACTTATAAATTGTTCATGGTTATTCTACATTTCTAGAAGGTTCTTAGCATCATGGTGGGATGATGATCCCGTAGGAAGTTTCTTGTGGTTTGTACAGATTTGTTAAAATGTGAACATTTTCTAACTGCCTTGTATAGTAGAAACCAATATTTTGAGGATGCTGTATTTCATTCCTGTAAGGGTTTTTTTTTTTCTTTTCTTTTTCCTTCATTGTCACATTCATAATGCTGAGACTTACATGTAAGTTGTCCGTGTTGGAGAAAACTGAGGCTATACCTACCAGATTTCCCTTAATATTGTACAGTTTAAACTGTGGCTCTTATCTGATGTTGCAAGCCATTTTTTTCATTGTACATAGACACATTGTCTCTTTAAGATGCTGCTGGAATTATAGAGAATGTAGCCAAAACAGTAATAAACCATGACAGTTAAAATGTAAAGACTGTGAAAATTACATTCAAAGAGAGCTTTTTAAGATTTAAGACACTGACCAACTTTTAACTCCTTAAGAATCATCTGGATAAATTCCTTAAGCATACTCTTAAGTATAAAGTGTTTCAAGCTGTTAAACTTAGCCCTGATAACCATTATCAAGGCTAATCCTGGGTAAAATTAGCACAACCAGGGTGGCTTAGGGCCATACCTCTTCTGTAGATTAAAATAAAAACCCCTTAAGAACATGGACGTGATCACAAATGGTGACATGATCACAAATGCTTGTAGTTGTACCTGTAAGTTTACATTCTGAATTAAAAGAACATGCCCAGTTTTGTTTAAAATTTTGGTGAGGTATAATGTTGATGTGCAAGTCCAGCCTGAGGTTGAGTTGACAGTTCAGATAGATCACAGATTTCACCGCAGTATTTTCAAATGAGAGTAACTGCTAGCATCAGAATGTCTAAGAGTCTGAGGCAGGAAGATCATGAGTTTTAAGACCAGCCTGGACTACATAGAAAGACCCAGACTCAATAAATAAATAAAATGTGGGGGGGGTGAAAAAGGAGAAAATAGCTTGACTTGAATCTTAAGTAATCATTTCAGAATCAAGAGTATATGTGAAGGGCTGGCAAGATGGCTCAATGGGTGAGGAAGGACCCGTTCAATCTCTACAGCCCACATGGTGGAAGAACTGTAGTATAGCACACCACATCACACGTGCCCTCCACACACACATAAAAGAAAGAAGACTTACCCATGTCATCTAAAGTTTTTCCCAATATGCTATGGATTTAGATAACCTACTGTAATTGGGCTAAATGGACCAGGGTCACCTTCACAAGATGCAGCTAGTGTCTTGCTGAATAATTTCCATTTACTCTGGCAGGCTTTGCTCATTTCTTTTGAGGCTTCAGTTTTTTTAGGCACAGTTCACACTTAGCCTTTTAAACTTGGCTTACAAAGAGAGTGTAGTTCAGTGTCCCAGCACCCCACCCCCCATCCCCCACCCCCAATACATTAGTCTGAATCAGTGTGTGGAGGCTGAGAGGAAGTGTAGACACTGTGTGGTGATGAGAAGTTGGGGGTGGAAACACGCCTGATTGTTTCAAAAATAATGGTTTGAATTATGTTTTTCCTTATGGCTGTTTTCTTTTTCTAAAAAAAAAATGAGTTTAAAATGTGAACATAGACTTCTGCAAGTACCTCATTATGGAAGTCAACATGGAGATGGTAGCACGTCAGTGAAACATCACCAAGTGCATTGTACTATTTTGATGTTTATTAACTATTAAATAGTGTCGATTACTCTCAGATCCTACTAGCTATATTTTAGTGAAAATGTGGTCTATTTATGTTGATAGTTTAATGATTTAATTACATCGCTGTTTGATTTTTTTCATGAAAGAAATATAGCCTTATACCTTTAAAAGCATATTGGCAAGTCTTCTCTAATTCCACTTTAAATTTCCACATTATTTGATCATTTTTCTTCCAAATATACTAAATTTCAGTGTTTTGAATATTTAACCTAATTCAAAAAGTGCTTTTGCAACTAGTTTTTAAATTTAATTATGTAAAAATTCTAGTTCTTGGGATTTAGTTCATCCTGTAACAGTTTTCAAATTTATGTAACTTGTTAGTCTTCTGATTTGAATTGGCTTTCTTGCCCAAAACACATGCATTCCAATTACCTTGCCTTTTCCCTCCATACCTACCTACCTACCTGCCTGCCTCCTACTTACCTACCTATTTAGACAGGGTCTTGTTATATGGCCAGGCTGACCTCAAAGTTAACGACGATCTTTCTACAACAGCTTTCAAAATGCTGAAATTGTAGGTGTGTGCCACCACACCCCATAAGAAACTTTTTAAATTGGAAAGATTTGATTGTGTATAAATACCTTTCAAACATTTTCAGGGGCTGGGCCTCATAGACCTTTAATCCCAGCACTTGGGAGGCAGAGGCAGGCAGGCAGGCAGATGGCTCTCTTGAGTTCAAGACCAGCGTGGTCTACATAATGAATTACAGGCCAACCAGGGCTACAGTAGTGAGACCATGTCTTCAGAATTTTCATAGAACCAGACAAAAACTGGTAGAAAGTTTCAAGTGAAGGGTCTGGAGAGATGGCTCAGTGGTTAAGAGCACCCGCTGCTCCTACAGAGGACTGGGGTTCAGTTCCCAGCATCCTCCCTGGCAGGTAACCACCATCCATAACTCTGGTTCCAAGGGAACTGACGCCTTCTTCTGGCATAGGTGCACTTATGTAGGCAAAACACTCATAAAAATTTTAATTTTTTTAAATTTAATAACCACGTGATTAGAAGAAGCATTTCATTACAGCTTTAACATATTCAGTAACACATTCCAGAGCAAGGATACATCTCTTTCAAAGGTGGCTGTAAATTTTTAGGTTCGCATTGAATTAATACAGTTATACAATATTGAACTCAGTATAAACCCTGTAAGACAAAACTGAATGAGTTCTTACCCTTTGAAAAATATCTCCATTTTAAAATGCGCTGTTTCCTACATTTTTAATGCTACTGACACTTAGATGTTTGCACATGTGTCTTTAATCTCTATATCTGATTATTACTAGTCACAGTCGATTACACTCGGATCCTTAGTACCTGAGTCATCAGGTAGATTTCACTGGTAATGTTTATCACCTCTACTATTTAACATGAAGTAAATTTTTATGCTTCCTCCTCAAATATGTTTTTTTTAAATTTTCTTGCGTGTGTATATCATACAGAACATTCCATACAATCTTATTCATCTATATACCCACTTCCCAAATGGCACCCTCCCATAGCATCCCCCCTCCTACATACTGGCACCCATATACACTGTCATCCCTGTTTCTGTCCACTGTGTTGTCGGCACCCCCAGCCATTCCCCAGTGCTTGTCCGTCTGCTGAATCTAGTCAGCCTGTCTAGAGCACCTTGTTTTAGGAAGATCAGCTGTTCCTCATCTAGCAGCAATTAGTTCTCAATAGTCCTTTAGATAAGATTGGGATCTGCTGTTCATTTTCCCAGTTCTATGCTGGGTTACTGTCTGGGAGTCTTTTTGGGCCACCCTGGCCGACAACTCAAAGGAAGGTGTCTCCTGTCTGGCATTGTTTCTTGTTACGGAGCCTTTAGCTATACATATGGACTCTTAAAAATTATATTGACCCCCATTAATCTTTGGTTATACTTTCCTCTTGGGTGTTTAAGATCCTACAGTTGGCCCAGATAAAACAATTTGTTTTTACTCATAAGTTCATTTGAGGATCTGTTACTCAGGGGTCACATGGGCTTGGGAGGAGCCCCTGGCTCCTTTCTTTTACTAGTTCCGTCTATGTGAAGACAAGTCAAATGTCCTGCTTGATCATGGCTGGCTTCACTTGGAAGCATGGAGGAAATGTTTCCTCTGTGCTAATTTTAAAAAATAAATAGAAACACTCAACGTTAATGTTCCTTTTAAAAAATTCTCAAGACCGTGATGTGTGGCTTTTGATGGACGCCTAGCCCCATCTCCTTTCAGCACTGAGTTAATGTGAACTGTCTGCATATAGTACACTTACCTACTGTAAGGGCAGTAAGACATAACTAAGCAAAATTTTAGATCCAGATTCTTTGTGTCCATATGTTGACCACTGTTTTAGGTTCTCTGTCAAAAAATGAGGCTAAGATCTCTTTCTTGGAGTGCTGTGAGGAAGTATTCACAGCTTTCAGAAGGAGGTCTACTGTTTAGTAAATGCCAGTTTAAGAAGCTGCTTTTCAAGACTCAGAGATCATTGCTTTCACCTTATGCATAAAATGCAATCTGCTTTGGTTCTTGTGATAATTTAAATTCCTTCAGGAAAAAGGTGTTTTGCAAGGCTTGACTCAAGTTTCAAGGAAGAAATGATTAGATTACCTGGAAATGGAAGGTGAGCAATGTAGGAATTTGAAAACAGCAATTTGAAGAGGAGAAAACATTGTGACTGTGGGCTGCAATTGCCAAGAGAATGGTGCCTTGACCGTTTCTGCCATTTCCTCAGAGGCAGTTCTGCACTCGGCAGGGTTTTCTGTCCTAGTACTAGCCATTTGAAGTAGGATGGACAGATGATCTGTCTACAAAGCAGTAAACAGCTTTGGAGAGTATATGTTGGTTGCTGTGTGATCAGAAGCAAAGCAGTGAAGCTGGGCATGGTAACCCATACCTGCAATCTCAGCAGTATGGAGTTGGGGACCAGCATGGGCTACAAAGAAAGACCCTGTCTCAAAAGGAAAACAAAAGCAAACCCACTAAATAAAACCACTCACTTTTGGAACCCCACAGTGGGGTTTTAACATTTTCTTTACTGTGAACATGAGTCATAAGTAGTTGTAAATTTTCAGTGATGAAAGGCACAAAGCCAGCAGCTACAAGTGTGATTTTTGCCATAAAAGAGAAAACAAAGAATTCTGGTGTCAGGTCAGGAATGTCCTCAGAGCAAACCATTGATGGCAGCCAGTCATGAGAGCTGCATCCTGTCCAAGCTCACTCTAGGTAGGGTGGGAATGTGTTGCTGACCATTGCTGTAACCATTCCTGCCCCCACTCCTGTTTCCTTGACTCCTGCAGTCAGATGAGTCCGTTCTTCAGCAGGCCTTGGGTGCCTTCCTCAGTGAAGCTTTCAGGCTGCTGTTGACCCCTCAGAAGAGCACAAAGTAGCTTCAGGCTCCTGACAGTTGGTGTCTAGTAAACTTTGGGGCCCTGGAAATTGGGGGAAGCTTTACTAGTGTCTCTCCAAGTCTTAGTACTGACAGATGACCCCCCTGTGAGGTGCTCAGCACAGCCTTACATGCATAATCCTGACCACTGACTGGCTGGAACAGGGTTTCAAACTCATGTGTAAAGTTTCATTTAGTCCACTTAAAGGCTCTTAAGACTGTTCCTGAAACCATACCTTTTGAGCCAAACAGATGTATGAGCCCAACCTCCCACGTGTGTTCACTGTGTGGTATATCCACTTTAAATTCCTTCCACTCATCAGGGAAACACCAAGGACTTTTGTAGGACAGGACAGCTATCAGACAGTACAATTAATTACTGAAGAATGAGTATGTTAACAGTCATATATTGGGTGTTTCAAATGGTCATAGGTCATATTACATCCTTCTGTCTGCTAGACCAAATCATTAACTTCTTTTGAAGAAGCACTCAGAAAAGAAAAAAAAAAAAAAGACTGAAAAGTGGAGAAATCTTGAGTTTGGAGCTGGTTTGCCTCCCGGATTACTTAGTTTGTGGCCTTAGTCTCTTCTCTGGGAGGCTTACTTTCCACATCCATAAACTGTTCTAACAGCCCCTTGTATGGCACTAAGGTTCCTGGGGAGATATTGGTGAGCAAATGTCTACTCACCCCAGACAGAACCAACAACAGATCAAAATTAAGGATTGCACCAAAATCCGGCTTGGTGAACCAATGAGTTTTTCTGGGTTTATTTACCAGGTGAGGGGTTCTTTCTCATGTGTCCCCCATCTACCCTAGCACACTCAGCTTTGGTAAGGTTGGCGCCTCCATCTAGGAGGTGCAGGTCTGGGTGGCTTGGTCTCTGTTTCCTAGGCTAATGTTCCTTTAGGGCCGCTCCACTGATTTCAAGCCACCATGGATATAAACACTGGTGGCTTTCTGGACTGTATCAAAAAGGTTATGATCTCGATCTGACAGTGAATTTTAGTTTACCAGTAGGGATTACTCCTTCAGTTTGTAAGCACCTTTTTGAGAAGCACTGAATACCTACATGCATAGTTTAGTCTATAAATCTTTAAAAGAACTTGTTCTTGGACAAACAACTGCAGCATTATGAGAAAATGCATGCCAAAAGACAGCATTTCCCAGATGGTCACCAAGACATTTAAACTGTGTGTGTGTGTGTGTGTGTGTGTGTGTAATCAGCATTATTTTTATCTCCATATATCCTGACCTTTGGCCAAAAATATGTTTTAGTTTCTTGACAAGAAATAGTGTTTGGGTGGGGGGCGGGGGGACTACTAAAATGTAATTTAAAGTATCTTGTATTTTGATAATTTTTGAAAACTAAAGGAAGATCTTAACCTTGAATAGTAAATTGGCTGATTTGTAAGGATCATTTAGAGAAAATAATTGACTTTCTCATAGCATGTGTGGAACATGTTCATTCTGCTAATGACCATGAAATGGTTCAAGTCATTCATGTTACATGGAGAAGTTCATTGCATAAATTTAACTCCTTTCCACATCGCTGGAAAAAGCCGTACTCAGAGATACAATGTGGAAAACATAAAGGCTCACCCTAGGAAACTTCTCGGTTCTACATGAGTTAGAAGAACAAGCATTCCGCATTCATTAGTGGCCTGGCACAGGAAGATGCAAGCGGCAACAAAGTGTCTTGTTTTGAACTTGTAATAGAAAACCTCCAGAAGGTTCTTTTTCCTATTTCATAGGCCAAGGACATTGGCACTAGAGTAAGTGCTTTCCTCCTGGTTTGGAGGGTTGGGTAAAACCATGATGGAAACATTGATAGTTCCAACCATTTGCCATTACAGCAAGATTAACAGTTTAAGGCTGATCCTGGTCTCCCTAAGACTTGTATTGTTCCTATCCATTTTAGGCTTCGTGATAATACTGTACACGATACATTTAGCAAAATCTAACTGTTGATATTCCCAAACCTAACATCCAAGGTGTGTCTGCCCGTGACTTTGCTAGGTGTTTAGCTCAGTGTCAAGTGTTAGGGTTTTTCTTGTTTTGTTTTCTCCACTACAAGTTTGAAGTCTTTATAGTGTGGTTATGTTTTTCCACTTAAGTGAAATGCTGTAATATAAGCTAAAGTAACAAACCCTCCACCACCCCAGAAAGAAAAGTTTATTCTCATTCTGTACAAAAGATCTACCCAGGTTTGGTAATTCTCTTTGGCAACCCTCCAAGTCGACTGTACTGGTGCCTCTGTGGGGTTTGATGGTTCTGTTCTCTAGACTTAATCACTGAGGAGGAAGAGAAGTGAGGGAGGATGCCTTGTTCTCACATGCCTCCCAGCAGTACTGAGTATCCTTCTCTGCTGTGACTGAGTCCTGCGGTTCCAAAGAACTGAATAGTAGGCATTACATTTGTGTATGCCTCAATAATTTGCATTAAGACAACCCAGTTTTGTATGTAGTCTGAACTTTCTAAAAGGAATCTTAACTTCAAATTCAGGTGTAGTCTCATGTATAGAGACCCATGAATTGTCAGATTTGTCTTGTGTTTGAGAGACCTTAAGATCCCAGCATACTGCTTGGAAAGTGTGATGTAGGTACCTAGATACCGATCGGTGGCCAAGTCTTCATCCAGGACACATTATTGAGAAAAAGTATTATCTGATTTCTGCTGAGGAACAGAAAAGCCATTCTATTGGAGAATTTAAAGGATCAAGTTCTATTTCTAAACTGCCCCCCCCCCCCGCAGTTGGGTGGTAAATTAAAGACAGGTTTCAGCCCTGGCCTTTCACCTGAGCGGGCCACCTGGGGAGAGAGATATGCTCTGAAGCATCTCATCCTCCTGCCCCATTCTGTGCCTCCTGCCCCTCAGCCCCGGGTACTTGTTCAGAGATCTTGGTCTACAGAAGGTCATTGTAGGGGTACAGCAGGGAACCCTGTGTTCCCCGTGTCTCTCAACCAGCCTCACCATGCTGGAGGGTGTACGGCTCTCGGTCCCTGTCACACGAGGTGATAACTGCCATGCCACCCTTTAGGGTCCCTCTTGGGGGGGGGGGAGGCTGCTTCTGCCTTGAGGCTGAGGACACAGCAGGAGTGGGGCCTGCCTCACTGTGGACCCTTGATCGTAGACGCTCTGCGTGAAGTGGGCAGGTGGCCGCCACTTCCCCAGGTTTTAAAGTCCGTGTGTTTCCGTTTATAACTTTCCAAGTCATTTAAATCAGGGAAGACTGCTTGCTAACAGGGTTTTTCAGACCTTATATTTGATCTTTGAAAAGGGCAAGCTCCCTCAATATGTCCCTGCCCCCAAGCTAAAGACACCCCTTTTATCAACGCCCGGGACTGGACGGTCTAAGGCCCCTTAGCCGAACGTTCCAGGTCTTTCCCGCAGTGCTACTGCCGCAGTCCACACTCAACTCCGAGTCTGCGGAGAGATTGTCGCTCCGGAACGACCTGTGCTACATCCCTGCCTGTCTCTGTCGACGCTGTTCCCTGCGCTTTCAGGGACTTTCCACGTTGACCACTCAAGAGAGAACTTCTGTCTTTCAAAGCCTGACGTCGCCTCCTCCATCTCAGATGGAGTGTCTGCCTCTGCACAATCTGTCCCTTACTCATACCATCACCCCGGTTAGAAATTGCTAAATGGCCAGGCGGAGCCCTGGAGGCGGGCGGGAAACGAAGGTGGCGGGGCTGGGAGACCGGATGCAAGAAGGACGAAGGGAACCGGAGCGCTTCTTCAACCTTTGCAGCTGCTCCCCGGCCACGCCCCAGGGCCCTGCCGGGCCGGCCCGGAGACCCCGCGGCCTCCGACGGAGGGGGCGCGGTTTTTCCATGTTCGAAGCGCCACCTGGTGGCTCGCGGTGCGCACCGCGGGCCCGCTCGGAACGGTCCCTACTGGATGAATGGATGATCCAAAAAAAACTTCGGATAGCAGGTGCATCACCTTGAGGGACCCAACTGACTTTGAGATCAGACAAATCTATCTGGATTCAAGGTCCAGACCCAAAGTTTTCCACGATTTGAGGATCCAGAAAAGGAAGCCCGTGAGAACTCCAGGGAAAACTCGCCCAGTGCAGTGCCTACCTGTCCCTCTGACCATCGCTTCTCTGCATTCCTTTTCCTCACTAAAGAAACATGGGCCCAGCTAAGGCTGCCTCACTGCCAGAGCGTGTTCCCGCACAGGGCTGTGTACCTCTCTCCTCTGCTTGTGGCCTCTACACTCACTTTGGTTCACACAAGCTTCCGTGAAGTCGCCTTGGGTTCCTACCTAACTCCTAAGCCTCTCCCAGGTGGATTGGAGTCTGTTAGCCCCTGGCTCCAGCCCACTGACAACCAGGCAGGCTAGCCTGGGAATTCCTGGTGCCTGTAGTGTAGCTATTACCTTCTAAAGGTACATTCCCTCCTAGAGGAAGGAGGGAGGTTCATAAGACTCAGTAAGTGAATGAAGCTTAAATGGCTCACTACCTGAAGCTTATGAGATTCACAAGGCCCCTTCACAAGGTTATGAAGCAGGCTCTCTGACCCAGACAAGCTGCCTGAAAGTTGAGGAGGGAGCTCCAAGTTTTCAACTTCTGAGTTTTCACCCACGTTGGGGTGGGATTGTTCAGTGATCCATCTGCCCTTTGCGTTACTCCCATTCCTGTACCCCCTCTCCCATACTCCTGTATGTCACCCCAGTAAACTCACTTGTTCACTAAGGTGGTCTTAAGTGAAACTGTTTCTTTGGTCTGTTAATAGTATCCTATCTAGGGAAAATATATTTGTTCATGTTTTCCCAGGAAATGTCACAAGCTATTGGCACCCTCATAGGGACTGACAGAACCAAAAAAGGGGTGGGGAGTAGTAGTCTGTCCCCTTCAGTGGGTGCTGAGAAATTCAACTGATGCTGACCCATGTGAGGATGGAGCCTGTGTAGGGGCAATCCTGAAATGGCTACCTTTCCCTACGTGGTATGGGATGGTATGCCTTGTTAATATGTCCCTGCAATGGCTGATGAGACATGCAACCAAGCCTGAGCCACCTGGCAGTTGATCTTCCTTGGGAGAAGCCAAGGTGGCTATCTTCCTCTACATGGGATGTGTGGTGGCATGCCTCCTTGATGAATGGAGTACACTCGAGTATACGGGTATGCTCCCCCAAAGGCAGATGGACTAAAGAAAATATCACAATTCTTAAAAGTAACACATATGGGATAGGACTGTAAGCAGACTGTGGCAGCTGTTGCATGACCTTTCGTTCAAGGCAGTAAGACATGAAGTTAAGGCTGAGCTGTTTGCCATACAGACCTTGTCCTTGTAAAGGAGGATGAAACCGGAGAAAATAGACACAGATACTATAAGCAGCAGTAGCCTCTGATTTGGCAAGAAGGTGGAAATAGGGGAGGACGAGATGGAGGCATTGGCTTGTCATTTCTTATAGTTAGCAAGATGCAATGGAAAGAGTACAAACTATAGATTTGTGTTACAGATTCCTTGCTGGGATACAGAACCATGGAACCTGTGTGTGCTGGCTAGTTTCACTTGTCAACTTGACACACTTGGTAAGAAGGAAACTCAGTTGAGGAATTTCCTCCATCCAGATTGGTCTGTGGCATGACTGTGGGCATTTTCTTGATTGCTAATTGATATAGGAAAGCCAAGCCCACTGTGGGCAGTGCCCATCCCTAGGCAGGTGGACCTGAGCAATAGAGGAAAAGTAGCTGAGCATGCCAGGGGAGCAAGCCAGTGAGCAACATTCCCCCATGGTCTCTGTCTCAGCTCTTGCCTCTAGGTTTCTGCCTTGGCTTCCCTCGATGACAGACTGCAACCTGCGAGTCAAATAAACCCTTTCCTTTCCGTGTCAAGATGCTTTTGACCTGTGTTTTATCACAGCAATAGAAAACAAACTAGAACACCATGAGAAGACTGGATAGTGAGGAGGAAGGGAACATGACAAAAGTGTCAGATCACCCTCAGGTATGTCCCTAGTACAGAAAGGAAAATGTGTGACTCAGCACACAGATGGGAGCCAGTACAGAAGGTATGACAGCCATGATCCTGAACTATTTGAATCGGACAAGATTTTTAAACAAGGCTTCGTATGACTGTGGATCATGGGAGTGGAGATTAATCAGAGTGCTGTGGAGGCAGAGTAAGTAAGTCATGTAACTATTCATCCCTCCTTGAGACAGGGGCTGCATAACCTGAAGCAATTTGAGGAGAATCTGTTCCTGATGGACTGGCTCAATTAGCCATTAGGGACACTTGGTTATCACTGGCTGAAGTTCCTATGAATACCACAGGAGGAAAACAGAGAAGGACTGGAGGACAACAGAGGAAAGACAGACATTACTGATGCAGTTAAGCATGAGAGAGGTGGTGTTTGACGCCCAGTTCACCAGGCCTGAGTGGTTCAGCAGGGACCCTGGGACTCATATGGCCTTTGGCTGAGCCCCACAGTGGGATGTCATCTGTAGGAGAGAGGAGACACTTTAGTAAATGTATGATTTAGACAGAAATCTAAATAAAGTAGGTTTGTAAAATGTTAACTCAAAGGGGGATGAAAGGAGGACAAAGGTGTCTGTCTGGTTCACTTAAACACAAATGTGATAATTTATGTTGAGCAGGGGTTCCTAGGAGAGAAATTCACAGAAATCCAAATGCTGTGCTAGTGAGCTTCTGTAAGGCTTTAAACCCTGAGCAACAGAAGATAAATGGCAGAATAGTACAAATGAAAAGGACCAAGCTTGATTACTGCTAGGCAGTTATCTCCCCAGAGAATGCAGTGTATATTTCTCCTCTGCAAGAAAGTACAGTGGGGACAGAGATTGTTTGCCCAGCCAGGGGCCCTTTCAGCTGCCAGGTGTGGCTTATGTTTCCATGATGCTGGTCCAGATCCTGTCAAAAACACAGCAGGCAAGAGTGCCATCTCGCTCCTCCACGGGCAAGCCCAGTTGGGAACACCAGGGATGGCGAGATGCACGGTGGACCCAGGGCAGCTGTAGCAGCCAAGGATAAGAGAGGCCAGATGGCTCATAGAAAATGGCTATGGATTATCGGGGGGGGGGGGCTTATGGGGGGGCGTTTCCCATGCCTGGCCTCATAAACTTCACCATTCTTTGAGTGAAAGTTAATACAAGTGATGAGACTTTGCTCATAGAAAATGGCTATGGATTATCGGGGGGGGGGGCTTCTGGGGTGGTGTTTCCCATCCATGTCCTCATAACCATCACTATTCTTTGAATGAAAGTTGATACAAGTGATGAGATCTTTTTATACTGCATTGGACTATGCTAACATTTCTATCTTAGCATCTTCTTAGTCTTCCAAGATCAACTTGGGACAGAGATCCTGCCCACCCACTGGATAAAGGTTTCTTTATATAATGCTGATTCTGAGTGCCTTATGGATTTATAAAAGCACATGTAAAATCAGTAAAGACAGCAGTTATGGAGTTTCAAGAAAGGCACTTTGTTAGTGGGAAAGGGAACTTATAGGAGCCTAAGGTTGTTGTATGAAAATCCTAGTGCAAGCATGGATTACTTCTCTATATAAGTTGGGGGCCAGGGAGGCCCCCAAAGCCCCACAGACCACAAGGCTAGTACCACTATTGTTGGTTACATGCTTTGGCTGCAGGACATAGAGAAATGGGGCCATGACTGAGATGGAAGCTCCCCCTCTTGCTGGCTAGCTTTCATGGTGTTGGAAGGCACAAGAGGGCTGCTGGGAGAGAACGGTCACTAACTCTTGCTTGGCTATGGACTCTTAATACTACAGTACCAACATGCCAGGCAAGATATGTCCACTAGTATGACAGTGATATGACTGTCTGAGCACAACCAACTGCTTTATGATTGGAATTAAGGCCTGCTTCATAGGAGGGAATCCACATCTGGTACAAGCCAGGGCAAAAGCCCAGGGCTGCAGCCATAGGCCCCAGCAGGGAAGCAATTGCTGTTGTTTTAAATGGATGTGTTGTGCACATCAGATTGACTTCTAAAATTGTGTTTACACCCATAGATTACTACTGTCAGTCACAGTTGTTCATGGAGGGAGATTTCTTTTTGCAAAGGGTGATATACTCCAGACTGTTGTAGTATAGGGAGTGGGCCAATACTCAGTCATAGATGGAGGAGGGAAAAAGCCAGATATTTATGTTGCCCTCTCCAGGACTCAGGAAATACTGCAGAAGACAGGGCACAAGAAAGGGTAGAGTGTTGTGGAGCTACTGCCTTCAAACCCTAACATTCACTAACAATAGGATGTAAACAAAACAAATCTCAGGAGGTAAAACTTATAAGACTCAGAAAGGTCCTGACTTAGAGGATTCACAGACTCCTCCCCCCCATTATAAAAGCAGTAAACAATTGCTGGGGAGAGGAGACTCTGAACCACTGCCTCCAAGTTGGGCAGGGAGTTCCAAGGACTCAGCTTTCATAAGTAGTTACCAATGCAAATACCTTTGACTCACCCTCACCCATATCCCTGAAACCCCCAATAAACTGACTTGCTCACTAAGCAAGACTTAGAATTGTCTGTTGTCAGTGCCTTATCTGAAATGAATACACATTTGTTCCCCACTGTTCAGTGTCTTACTGATGAAGAGGCAAAGGTCATCATCTCTAGAACTTCCAAATTTTAAGGAAGGGAGCTAAAAGTATGGATGCTCTAAATGAGTCCTGTTAGTATGGACAAAACATAACACAGACAAAAAAAAAAAAAAACAAACGGGGAAAGAAAAAACTTGGTTGGAAGATGGCTCAGGGGGAAAAGGTCTTGCCTAACACTGCTCTAACTCTTACGCGTC
>NW_008357637.1:757847-802225 GCF_000622305.1 Nannospalax galili | reverse complement strand
AAAAAAAAAAAAAAAAAATCAACAGGGAAAAGATATAGCTGGCTGGCAAGATGGCTCAGTGGGTAAAGGTCTTGCCTGACACTGAGTTCAATTCTCAGAGTCCACATGGTAGAAAAGACCTGATTCCTACAAGTTGTCCTCTGATCTCCACACACAACACACACATACATACCACACACACACACACACAGAATGTAAAATAACTTTTTTTTTTTTTTAAAAGGTAAAGCCAGGGCTGGAGAGATGGCTCAGTAGTTTAAGAACATGTACTGCTCTTATAGAGCACCCAAGTTCAGTTCCCAGCACCTATACTGGGTGGATCACAACTGCCTGTAATTTTAGTTCAAATTATCTGATACCCTCATGCCCTCTGTGGACATTGTCCTCAGGTGTATACACATAGAGACACACATTTTAAGACTTTTAAATTAAAAATAAAAAGATAAAACCATCCTAGACTCATGGTCTGATATGTTGAGCCTGGCCTTGAACTCCTGACCTTCCTGCCTCTATCCCCCAAGTGCTGGGATTACAGGAGGGTACCCTCATGCTCAGCTAGACAGCAGCTCTCCTCAGCTACCCACAAAGTCTCCACTTCAAGACACTGATGTGGAAGCAGCCACATCTTAAGATCCCAGGGACACCAGGCCTATGTGCTCAAACACTAATGACTACTGACCTGGGTCATTCTTGCCATTTTCATGGTAAATGTTTCCTCAGAAACCTGCTGCCTCTTCCCTGTGCTCTGTCCTTTAGTGTCTTCTGCTTTAAATGTTGACAAATGGTAGCACTCTATTTGTCCACCTTGAGGGCTCCATATGGCTGCTATTCTCCTTTGTGGTTGGTGATGGCACTTAGAGAAAGCAAGAACCAGAGGTGCCATTGCCCAGCCTCCTTCAGCTGGATGTGGCCACATGGCTCCTTGCCAGTAGATGGTTTATGTTACAATGCTGTGTGAAACTTCTCTGAAAAAGTGGGCAAATGTCCTTCTTTTCTTCTGCTTGAACATGGCTGGGTCTCCAGCTGCCATCTAAGACCACGCCATGACCTTAGGAGTAGAAACTATATGCAGATGGAGCTACAGGTCTAAATCAATCCTGCTAGGCCAGGTCTGACTCAGACCAGCAACCTCTTATCTCAACATGGGAGATAAATTTTATTTTTCAAACCACTATTGTTTTGAGAATTTCTGAGGCAAGTAAGCCTAATCCAAACAAATGCCCTTCCCCCATCACTGATGAGCCTGGCATATGCTTAGTGACATGACTGTGCAACGCTCCCCCCGACCCAGAAAGTTGTCATGCAGCTCCACCTCCATGACTATAGCACTTACCCTGGGGACCCCTAAGAACAAGTTCCCTCACCTGCCACAGGGGGTGACATACTGCACAGAATTACTAGTCCCTATAATACGTGAACTAAGGATGGCCAACATGCTCAAGGCCCTGGGTTTCATCCCTAGTACCCACTAAGAGACTGATGTTTTCCTGGATAGAGGATATGCAAGTTTTATACTTTAGGGAAGATTCACCAAGCCAGTCTAGGCCAAATCTGTGTCATCCTCCATGAGTGTTGGGTCTCCTCCAAACTTAGGGTTTCATATACACTCACAGACTTCTTTCCAAGAAATGGCCCATGGCTATCATTCTCAAATGAGAAACTCACAAAGATTAAGAAGCCCTTCATTGAAGGGACTTCTGTTAAATCATTTATATAGCTCATTTCATTAAATCATCAAATTGCTCACTTTGCTTTACACTATGGGATTGCCTTAACAGCTACATTTTTCCTTAATGCATGTATGTGCATGTGCATGTGTGCGTGTGCATCGGCCAGAAACTAATGTTGGATGACTTCCTCAATCGCTCTTCACCTTGTTTTTTGAGCCAGGGTCTCTTACTAAATTTGGAGCTTGCAGATTTGGGTAGACTGACTGGCCAGCAAGCTTCAGGGGTCCTCCTGGGATTGCTGGAGCCTTGTGTATCACTCAACTTTACACACATATTTGGCTCTAGAAATGAACACTCTAAAAACTGGCTGGCACTGTGCCTCCCGACAGAGATGCTGGGCTGAGGGCTGGTAATTCTAGTTCCCAGGTTGAGTGTCAGAGGTGAGGTATGTGTGTTCCACCTCAGCAATGGTCATCCCTGCAGGGTGAGTGTCTTTATACTAACACTGGGTCAACAGCCAATGAGTCACTTACAGCTTATTTTAAAAAACTGGACTAGAATATGCATTTAGTTTACACTCAGTGACTCAATTCTGGTTAATTTAGCATCTCTTGGAAAACTTAAAAAAGCAAACCATAAACAAAGATGTGAGACATCCAACAGCAGACGAAGTGCACACGTTACAACTGATGTGTGTCATTCAAATGTAACACAAGAAGAAAAGTAAAATGACTAATTTATTGCTGTATCTGTGCTCTCTCAGTATAGCTGTTATGTAGCCACAGAGTGCTACTTTCTGGTTTAAAACTGCAGTATCTCCTTTATTTTTCTTTAAATGCCATCTTATGGTGGGCGTATAAAGCAACAGCAGCAGTTACAAAATATTGTCTGAGCAATTCTGAGAGTGCAACACAAGGATCTGTGTATAGGCAGAATAAAAAGATGTCCAATTAATAGTGCACATTGTGTAACTTTAACAAACATCTTCAACTGGAATTTTTTATGTAAACCTTAATAAAGATGCGACTCACAGAGACCAAAAGTAAATTCTCTTTTTCTTTTACAGTTTAGTGAGGTGGTCTGCATTCTTGCAAACAATTTACAAAGTACAAGAAATGTTGCATGTGGGCACTAGGCATAAAGTATTTCATTTTCTTAGGAGTAGCAGGGGGACGGGGACCTAGCAGGCACCCTGCCATCTCCTTTCCCAAAGATGTACACGCCAGAATGGCAGTGGATGCCTGGCAGCAAGTCACCCTTAGAATTCTTTTTGGTTGTTTAAAATATAAGCACTTTCTCACATTCCCCTTTGTGGCCATGGGCCCATCCAAAGGAGATAAGCCTTTGGCCTCTTGTGTACTTTCCCCTTAGAATTATGTACAGGACGCCTACAGATATGGTACAAACTAGTATGAAATCAACGATAGTTTGAGATTCCAGATGCGATCCCGCAGTTAAATAGCCCACGCCGATTCTGAAGATCGGTTCTGAGTTAAGATGACTCAGAAGCATTTGCATCCGTAACTGCAGAAACAGACTTCTCGCTGGCTAGGGTAGAGTCGCTGGCTCTGTCCTCAACAGTGGTGGGGACCTTGGAAGTTGGGGTCGTCATATCCACAGTGAGGGAGGAGGCAGCATCTGCCTTTGCAGTAGTAGTAACAGGGTCAGAAGCTGGGATGCCGGTGGCAGGAAGGGAAGACAGTGGCTCCCCTGCATTGGCTGGAGAAGAGCCCTCTGGAACCAAAGGGAATGACGGGAGGAACTCAGACGGCATGGGGAGAGGTGCAATGCCAGTTAAGTTTCGGGGAGGCAGTGCGGGAAGAGGTGGCAGACCTAGGACAAAAATGGCAGAAATCACATAACCTCCCACCACCCAGTGCAGTCATTACTGTCAATCTATCATCTCTATCTGCACCTCACTAAGGACCCTGAAGCCGAGGAGGGACAATACAAACTACAACCTCTGCCAGGGCCAAAGGCTCATTTCCAAGCTCCATGCACCTCAGGCCAGCATCTAAGGAAATCTGCGGATAGGAGAACAGATCCTTCCAGAATGATAGACAGCAGCTCACCTGACGTGCATGGGAGCTAGCCTGCATGTGGGACAGGAGGATCCTGCTCCCCATGAAAGCTGTGAGCCCAGTCACAGATGTTTCTTGTATGGCAACAGGAAGAAACCAGAAGAAACCAGGCAGGGTCAGTGAGGGTTGAGCCTTGCTCCAGTGACCCCACACCTTGAGAGGCCTTGGACTTGACAACCCCTTACACTATTCTTGCTGGGTTACTCTGGTGGCTTCACACAGCAGGAAGAAGGGCAGGGCTTCTGGACACAGCGACATGTAGGTCTCTGTAAGTGTGCCCTCCTTTCTGAATTCTTCGGAAAAGACAGCCTCTCCTTTTCTTCTCTATATTCCTTTTCTAAGTATGCTTTAAGGCCTTGGGCTGCCCCTAGCATCTTGTATTTCTTTACTTTTTCCTCTAAAGCTTCCTTCTCCCAGCCATGTGGCCGCCAGTCAGCCATATATCTGACCTCCATGCAGGCTCTAAACCTGCATGGCTTCTTAGCTTTCTTTCCATCAGGGGGCTATTCACCCCCTCAAGGCAGCTGCCAAGATTACCAGCTCGCGTGCCCTGCGGATTTTTCTTTAAAATTCCAATAAAATTGTCCTAAAAACTTCCGTTTGGGTCCATTCTTAAATTCTTTTATGAATGAGACTAAGAAACCTCTAGGGGACGCACTTTCTCCCCGTTTCACCTGCCTTGTGTTCCTGCTTTGGCTTCTCTTGATGGATTGTAACTTGTAAACCAGATAAACCCTTTCCTACTGCCCCCCCCCCAAAACAAAGCAGGAAGAACAAAGGCTGCACCACTGACCAGAGAAACTGTTTCTGCTCTTAGAGCTTGCTAGATTTACAGAAAAGGCAGAGGAGGAACCAATTCAGAGCACCAGAGAAGAGGAGGGAGCATTTAACTAGCACAGTAACATGGTTTGAGTTTACAGGGGTTCCTTTTGCTTTTAAACCTTTGTACCAAAGACTCAAATGGATAAAGATACATAGACAGTGAGATTTACAGGATGAACAGTTCCAATGGTCAGAAATGTGACAGTGACAAGCACAGTCACTCTGGTGTCACTGACAGGCATACTGGGTCATCTGGGTCAGCAGTGGGAGCAGACTCTGGGGGTATTGCTGCTCCATTTTTACCTCGGCATAAGATGTGAGTGCTGAGGTCTGCTTCCTTAATTGTCTACAGCTAGTCTCTCTCAGTTGCTACTCTAATAACACCTGTCAACAACGGAGAGCATTTAGCTGGAATCCTAGTCATGGGATAACAGCATTTGGGAGGCTAAGGTAGAAGATAATCCAGTAGAAGCCAGCCTAGGCTGCATATTGAGACCCTGTCTCATAAAAACAAACAATAGGGAATGTTTATCAAATAGAAAGCCCAGCCTGTTTCTGGGTCTGGGATGCAGAGAGCAGGAGACATCATTTCCTGTGGGCAGCAGCCCTAAACAGGAAGAGACAAGCCGGGACTCATGCACCTCTACAAGATGTCATCCAATTCCTCAGTGCAGCAAAGCCACACCACTGCTCTTCTCTGTGACAGCCTCTCCGGGCCAGCTGACCCAGTATAGGAAGAGGGAAAGGCAGGGAGGGAGGCAGTCGGCAGAGGATACAGACACTCTACTTTCCTCTTGTTTTTATTTAAACCACTTAAATAAAAAGATTAATACTGATTTGAAGTTGCTGAAATTTGTTGAGCTGATTTGCCTTTCCAGAGAAGACTGAATTAGAGGACTGGCTTTCCTGAATACAGCTTTCATTAACAGTGTCCTAGGAATGTACAGCATGCAATATACCTGGGTTCCCAAGCTCTGGCAAGCCGACCCCTGGCATGATGTGAGGGGCAGGGAGGTTGAAGTTAGGGAGGCTTGGGAGATTGGGGAGGGTTGGCAGTCCTGCTGGCAAAGGCATCAGACCTGGCAGAGGGCAGGAAAGAACACAAGTTAAGTCACTTCACCTGGGGAAAGGAACAGATAAATCCTTGTATATGATGAAAATCCTACCAGCATCAAAGTGCCAACACCAGGGCTCACTTAATGTCTGATGGTTTTGTATCACAAAGTAACATTAGCAACAACCAAATCTCACATAGTGGAAATATGTCTCTAGAAGTGATTAGGCAGAGACATGGGTAAAGTTTAAAACAAATAATTAAGTTGGATGTGGTGGCACATGCCTTTAATCCCAGCACTTAGGAGGCAGAGACAGGCAGATCTCTATGAGAATGAAGTCAGGCTGGTCTACACAATGAGTTCCAGGCCAGCTGGGGACCCTGCCTCAAAAACCCAAAACCAACCAAACAAAACAAATAACTAATGTTCCCAAAATCCTGGAATGAGCGTACTGATGGCCAGTGGCTAAATGCCTGGGAGAAAAAGGCTCATTTATTTCAGCAGCTACAGAGTGGGCAGAACTGAACTTTTGGATGGATCATGCTTACAGCCTCTGGCTTCCTTTCTTATTCTGTGTAATTTCAGATTTATACTTGCTCAAGTAGTGACGAGCATCCCAAGGCACACCTATCACCTCAAACCCCCAAGCCAACAGCTTAGCCCACTTGTTTCACCAATCTGTGCACCCAGTTCACCGCTGACTATGCCCCTGTATTGACAACTTGCAATGAAAGGCCCTAACGACAAAATTATATTTCATTATTATTAGCTAGACAAAGAGACTTGGTCCACATTGGAAATACTAAAAGAAAAACACAAACACTTAACATTTGAGCTCCTGAAGACCCAAATATGGAGTGCTCTCATCCAGGACAGTCTCAAGAACCATCATCAGAAAGTTTTAATGCACGGGGGGCTGGAGAGATGGCTCAGCAATTAAGAGAACTGGCTGCTCTTGCAAAAGACCCCTGCTTGGTTCCTAGCACCCATATGGAGGCTAACAACACCCATTAATTCCAGTTTCAGGGGATCTAACACCTTCTTCTGACCTCCAAAGGCATTGCATGACATAGGTGCATTTATACACATGCAGGTAATACACTCATACATATAATAAAGTTCTGCTGGGCATGGTGACACACACCTTTAATCCCAGCACTTGGGAAGCAGAGGCAGGCGGATCTTTGTGAGTTCGAAGCCAGCCTGGTCTACATAGTGAGTTCCAGGACAGCTGAGGCTACAGGGAGACCCTGTCTCAAAAAGACAAAAAAAAAATTTAATGTGTGTGAGATTGGGGGAGGGGGAGTTAGCTGGGGAGTCCAGCTAACTAACATCTATTTCCTTGTCTAAGGGAACAGCTACCACATGTTCTCTTTTGTCACAAAGTTATTGCAGTGATAACATGATAATTAAGACACAGTCACCACATAGGTACCTTTCAGATGCAAACATTACTAAACACACGTCTCTAGCCCACTGCTTACTCGGTAATGTGGTAGCTGGGTTCATTGGTGGCACGGAAGCAAGGGATTGGTTTACTTGTGGTGGTAACAATGGTACTGTTGGTACACCTAAAACAAAAGCATATAAAAGAAATTAGAACAAATTCTACCGAAAAAGAATGAACAGACTACATATAGGAACTCCAGGCCATCCCCTCATCATGGTCAGGTCTTCTTCAGTCCCAACTTTGGCTGCATCCTTTGCTATTTACCACCCATCAGAGCCAATCCATCTCGAAGCCCATGGCCCTGACAGACACCTTAACCACAGCCTAGTTAGGGAACGGGAAGCTATATAAACCTCCCCTGAACAAGCTCACTAGACAATAGCTTTGCCCCTGACCTAGGCTAGGCTGAATTAGGAAACTCCTGAAAGTCTGGAGATGGACATGAAGATTCTCATCAATTGCCTGTGCACTTACATACATGCAGGCAATGTATGTAAGTACTGGGTACTCATACACATTAAAAAATATATATATATCAAGGAAAAATAAAAAACAAAATTAGCCTGAATTTACTTGCAAATTCTATTTCCTAATAAAAGTTTCCACATAATGTTTCTTTCTTTTTGAAAAAAGAATAACAAAAAATAACTGACTGAATCTAAGCCAGGAACTATAATCTAGGGCCATGGATGGGCTTCAAGGGGTCTGTAAAGCTGCTAAAATCATATGCAAGGTGTTAAGAGAGTTCTTTGCCATTATCAGAGTCTAAAAGGAGTTGGGAAGGTGGTTAGTGAGTTCATGTACTCAAGTTGGAGGCACTGACTGTCTGCTATATATTGTTCAAGGCACTGAGGCCCTTCTCAGCAGGAAGAAACAGAAATTACAACACTTTAATAAGGAGCAGGAAAAGGAAAGGAGACACACATCAACAAAACCAGACACCAAACAAGTGAAACCCACAGCTTATAAAATGGTGGTATGTTCTATCCAGAAAAATCAAGCAAGGAAGGAGGAAGGAGGGCATACCACGTGAGGTATGTACAAAAAAAAGTTACATTGATTAAAGCCATTTTAAAATATCTTCATATTCTAAAATTTTCATATTCCCAAAACTTTTATATCCACAAAGAACTTTCAGTTCTATAAACTTGCTAAAAATCATGAACTTCTAGGGAGCTAATTGTATAGTATATAAGGCTGGAGAAGAAATGAGCAAGAAAGGGTGGGAGGTAAGTCATACATGCACGACTGACGAAGCCAGATTTGTTACATGCTCATCATCTTTGCTGTGTGTGGAGTTTTTAATTTCATCTAGTAGAACACACTTTTGAGAAGTAAAACCAAGATTCTGAAAAGCAGCAGAATTAGAACCAAAGTGACCAACTCTAGACACTGCACTGTTCACCTTACTACTGCTTCTTGTAAGCTATTTACTGTCCGTTCCAGAACAAAGTAGAGGATAAGCAAATAGTGTATATAATTAGATATAATTAAACAGGTCAGTATTTCATTCATTTACTCAATTCTAAGTATATGATATTGACATTATAGAGTGAAAACCAGAAAACAGGGGATCAGAAAAAAGTGTGTGTGTGTGTGTGTGTGTGTGTATTCCAGCAAATCAAGTTAAAAACTATGTCACAACCTAGTAACTCCACTCCAAGGTGTATGCCCAAAGAGAAATGAAGCACATGCTGAAGTGAAGACTTCTACACAAAAGTTCATACTCAAGTATTCAGAAAAGCCCCAAAGGAGAAACATCCTAACTATCCCCCAACTGATGAATGGATAAAAAAAATGTGACATAGTCATACAGTAGAACATTTAGCAATAAGAAGAAATGAACTATTAGTATATGTGAAAAGAATAAATGAACCTTGAATACATTTAGAGTATGTGCACAAAGTCACTCACAAAAAACCATGAATATTGTAGGAAATGTGCAGACTGGGAAGGGAAGATTAGTGGGAAGATAAGTAGCTGCCTCAGCCTGGCATGCTGGGGAAAACTAGGGACTGGAGTAGGAAATCATGGGGACAATGAAGTATTCGAAGTTGTCTGAGGTATTAGTTGTACAACTGTGCAAATATACTGAAAACCACTTAAAATAGATGAGTTATAAGGTATGAGAATTTTATCTCCATAAAACTGTTTCCAAACCAAAATAAAACAAAAAGGACTCTATCAAAAGTATAAAGACAAGGAGGGAACTAGGCATATGCCCCCTGAGTAAGACTGAGCTCCTAAGAAAGGAACAGTACTTGTTCTCTTTTATACCCTTGTGCCTACTCCCTAGGAAACAAACATCTGTTGAGCAAACAGAGCAATTAGACAGAGAAGGGTGGAGTCCCAACTCTGCAAGATATAATCTAAGAGAAGGATCACTGTGCAGAGAAGCTATTAAATCCAAGTGGTTATTAGTGCTTTCACAGACGGGACCTGCCTGTCAATGCTGAGCACATTACAGTTTTCAGGGCATATTGGCCTTAATTCTTAAACTTTTATGTAAGAATATCACATAAGACAAAGTAGACTGCTAATAGAACACATATTTCTGTATACCTGTACTGAGAACATTGCTGACAGCTGGTGGATTTGAACTAACAGAAAGTCCAGACAGACTCTGTTCGATTCCTGTAGTTCCTGCTGGTGACAAAGATGGGGGACTGACAGAGGACAGCTGGACCTTCCAAAAAGGAGGGAAAAAGAGAATTACTTAAGAATTATTTGGACCATATACTACTGTCCCAAGTATCATCAGACACTTTTGCATTTAGGCACTCCTAGTTTTGATAATAAGGGGACTAAGCATGAGGAGCCTCTCTCGACTCTTGACACCTCCCTTCTCTGCCTAGTTACCTTCACACAAGAAAGTCTACTCTTTCCTTTGTAACAACCCACAAATATTTATTTAGCCTTTATATACTACTGACTTTCCTCTCTGAATTCTCAGCTGGCTGGTTTGGGGATTTGTGTTTTGTTATGTTTTGTCTTTTTGAGGGTCTCCCTGCAGCCCCAGCTGACCTAGAAGTTACTATGTAGACCAGGCTGGCCTCAATCTCATAGAGATTCACCTGCCTCTGCCTCCTGAGTGCTGAGATTAAACACACCATGCCCAGCATGGGGATTTTGTGTTTTTAAAACTTCATTGCCAATGGAAGAAATCTGCTGGAAGTCTTAATACCATAGTTTTCTTGAAGTTTCTTAAGATTTCTAACCTGAATTTGTTCAATCTTATCTCATCAGTGAGATCTCCACCTTTCAGGAGTCTAGTCTCTAGGCACTCCACAGATTCCTGCATCCAGAGTTGCTTCTGAATATGTTCATGACTCTGTATTCTGTCAGCTAGCATGCTGCCCTTCCCTAGATGCTGCTGCACCCTCTGGTCTTCATAGACTATCCAGGGAGGCTTATGGTGGTCAGAGGGCACCAATTAGGGGGTGGAAGAGATGGTGGTAAAGTCAGAACATGGAACTACTCAGGCTTGGCTCTGAGCCTTGGGTAACCTTGAGGAGTGAGGTGAAACTTCTCAGCTGCTGTACTTCCTCTGGAATTGGGGAAGGCCAAATTGTGTATCATAAAATGGCAGTGTGAAGGGGCTGGAGATGACCCAGCAGTTAGAGTGCTTGCCGCTCTTACAGAGGAACCCAAGCTCAGTTCTCAGCAAGCACCCATGTTCGATGGCTCACAAGTGCCTGTAACTCCAGCTCCAAGGGATCCAGCACCCTCTTCTGGCCTCTGTGGGCGCCTGCACACAGGGCATACATACAGACAGACACACATGTATATATATATAAATAAAAATAAATATAAATCTTTTAAGAAAATGACAGTGGTTGTTCCCTGCCTTTACGTTTTCATTTTTGGGTGTGTGGCTTTTACTTAGCTGTGTAGGTAAGAGGTAACCAGCTGGGATGCCTTCCTAAGAAACATTAAAAAATCCTGCAAGCCCGTGCTTTTCAATGAAGCTTACTAAAAAAGCACCAGCCAGCTTCCCTTGTCATCTACCATGCTCTCTGCCCCACTGACTCTGAGATGGCTCTTCCCCAGGGTGTTTTCCCACTCCTCTCACCTGCACCTCTGTGGCACCTACTCTGACTGACACCCTTTTCTTGAGACTTTCCCCCCTTTGTATTCTTTTCCTAAGCTTCCTTTCTGGATTCTGTCTGTTCATCCAGACAGTCCTCTGACCCATGCAAGCCTAATTCTTGACAATTTTCATCACTATTCACTGGGCTAAATTCCCTTCTTTGTTCATGATACTCAGATCTGCACCTGCAACCTCTATAAAGCCCAGAAGCATAGATCTTATCTTCTTCCAGATATAGAGGAACCTCAAGTTCAACATCAGGATTAATAACTAAGCTCATCACCTTCTGACCCCAAGTAGTACCACCACCACATGCTTCAACACCCAGAAATGACCAGGTAACAAAATGATCTTACCTCTGTAAACCCATCCTTAAGAGGAGTAATAGGTGTGCCAGTCATTTGTCCTGGAAGAGAAATTTTCTTCCCCTCTTCAAATGGGCGCGTAGGTATTCGATGCAAATAACCGTAGCCAATACCACACCCTAAGCTATAAAAGCACATTTTTTTCTTATTGTTATAAAACACTGCTTGCATTTCTTTGAGGGTTTGAAGCATTTATAAACACATGCATTTTCCCCCCAGACAAACACTGATTTTGACACAGGGTCTTATGTAGCTCAGGCTGGCCTTAAGACTCTTGATCCTCCTGCTTCCACCTACATTTTCATTCTTTTAAATAATGCCATCTTTCGAAAAGTCTCTGCTGTCTACCCTATAAGGGCAGTATGCTTCCTTCCACCGTGGATACTACTCTTACTTCCTGAGTTTTCTTCAAACATTTGTCACCATTCAACACATGGCATGTTTACTGTTTGTTTGTCTCCCTCACTAAACTGCTAAGGCCTGCAGAGACAAAATTCTTGCTTGTTTACCGCCATCACAGGGCCTGGCACTAGGTAGATACGCAACTACTTCCTGAATAAATCACACCCAGCCTGTCCACTGAAGAGCTCTAAACACACCCGCATGATGATAGCATTTGCAGAATACAGCACAAACCAGCTGTATATATGATGTTGGTTTCTTCTAATTCATCTGGCCTCTGTCATCAGAGGCCTTTCTATAAAGATGTGATCACAGTACTTCTTTCCACCATCCTTTCTCTTTCTTTCTGGGGGGAATTATTACTCTGTGTGTGCAGTGTTGGTGGGACTGTCTCCGGATGCAGTGCTGGTGGGACTGTCAAGCACTGGTCTGTCCTCCCCAATCCAAGAGAGCAGCTCATGGCCAAAGCCAGTCAACCTACTCCTCTTGCCCAGGGCTTTAAATCTTAGAAGTGACAGAAACACCAAAAATATTTTCATCCTTTCATCAATGGAATTCTGGAGATATCTGAAGTCCTGCTTTTTTCACAGCTGAGTCTTTAGCTGTCTCTTTAACCACATGAGTTAATCCATATGAATGGGTGCATGTCTGCTTATGATGGTAACAGCTGCTTTCTACGTGTTGGAGTTAGTAAATGTCTACTGATAAGATATCACAGTCTCAATGCTCAAAGTGTAGGCAAGTTCCTGACCATGGTATGTAAGGCTTTCACAAGAAGTTTCTGTCATGATCATGTACTTCCTAAAGTATGTGGCACTTTCTGAGTAGTCATGCACGGATACTTCTGAAAGCCTTTAAAAATGAATTATTAATTTAATATTCTAGGTCAATTCTTTTTTTCAATGTGTCTTATAATGAATCAATAACTTCCTTTGAAATAAAAGTACTCAGCATTATAACACATCTGACTGGTAAGTCTAAGCAGGCCTAATTCCATCTTAAAAACGACCCTTACCTGCCTTCTCCACCCCAGGCAGAATTTGGTGTAATTACCACCTCTCGACAGTTATCAGTGTCCGTGTTGTACACATAGAGCTTCAGGGGCTTTGCCTCATGTGTTTCAATAAGGCTGAACAAGTCTTCAGACTGCACAACATCAAAGGAGAAATTTTAAGGTACCATACTTCAGAACAGTGGTTTCAAAACTTGGTTCTTATTAAAATCAGCTAAGAAACTTCCTTAAAAAAATTCATGTTCAGCCGGGCGTGATGGCGCACGCCTTTAAAAAGAACTTTAATGAATTTTGTGACCGACTATTGTCCTTTTTAAGTGCAGGTGCCTTTACTCCAATAAGCGCAAAAAAAAAAAAAAAAAAAAAAAAAAAAAAAAAAAAAAAAAAATCAGGTTCTAGGCCTTGCCCCAGACATGGAAATTGCTATTTAATACCAACAGGCCAAACAAAGTTTAATTTAATGTACAATTCACCATATCAATTCAAGCAAGCCCACTAGATGCTAGGCCCACTTCCAAAGTCAGTATTCTTATTAAAAACTACATCTCTCAGGTTCCAGAGATTCTGCTTTACTCTACATTACTGAAACCTGGTTACCCAGGCACCTTTTTGCCTCTCATTTTGATTTAGCAATGTGTAGTTCCACTAGATAACAGATGAGGAAAAAGATCTGACTAATACAGCTGAGCTAATTTTGGCATCTTTGAAAGAAAAAGGGAGACTATTTGCAGCACTGCAACAAATGAGTAATAAATCAAATCAATGGTGAAGATGAGAGCTTGCTGTAATTTCGAGGTACACATTAGGTTTCTGTGTATCCCATGTGGTGTTTTTCCTCACAGCTATAGTAAGAAGACACTTCCCAGATGTTGCATTTGATGCCCTCAGGCATAAGCTATATGTATCAGCAAAAACGGAAATTTTAGCTCTAAATGCAAAGCTGTAAATATCCTGAATTCAAACATCAATGAGAAAATATCATCTAATTTTCATGATTAATGAACAGAACAATTACCTCTATAATTTTTATTAAGCAACACTCTAATTACCTCATTCATGACTGTATCGGCTCCAATTATATAATCACTGTGAGGTCTAAGTCCTGCCAGTGCCGCGGGAGAGTTTGATTCTACTTCCTAGGATGACACAAAAACACATTCCAAATTTAATATATAAAAAAACAATCTTCTGCTGGGTGTGGTGGTGTACGCCTTTAAACCCAGTACTCGGCAGACAGAGGCAGGTGGATTTCTGTGAGTTCAAGGCCAGCCTGGTCTACATAGTGAGTAACAGGAGAGCTGGGGCTAGAGGGAGACCCTGTCTCAAAAAGACCAAAAAAAAAAAATCTTCCAAGCATTATTGTGACAGTTCTTAATTACAGTGATTAAAGAACCCCCCATATTTTTCTTATCAGAGATAACATTAGATGTGAGAAATTAAAGAATCTATGTATTTAAATTTTCTAATCACCAAATTTACATAATATTTAATACTTAAATTATTTCTCAACTGTCTGCATTAGCAAGCTCTTTGGCCTCCATATTTGTTTCTCTTCCTTGAGTTTAAAAAAAAATGCACATTTAAAAAGCAATGAATGCTGATTTTTTCAGGAACCCAAACTGGCCTAATAATAATACCTTTACCATCTTCCAACCTGCAGATGGCCCAGTGTCACATCATCTTTCTATGCTGCTCTTCCACTGAAGGGAACAGTTCATGGTCATTACCTACCAGCACATGCCAAACATTCTCATTGGCCCCATCAAAGCTGCAGAAACGGATGCTCACTCCCAACAAGCCCTGGCCGCCCCACATGTTGCTTGGTGTGACTGAGGTCTCTCGAAGCTCTAGGGTTTTGCTGCTATAGATGAGCATCTTTACAGGCTTTTCAACATTGGCTTTCAGCAGATCCTTAAGCGTGTCATTGTCTTTATTCTATGAACACACAAAAATCATAGTATTTAATAAAAATGTATGCTAATTATTAGTTTAAGCATTTTATAAGAGTGATATTAATAGTCAATATAAATAAAAACTTCAAAGGTTTCATTAACATTCAAATGTTTCTCCAAGAAGAGAACGTCAGGAAACTAAAAACAACTCTCAATGTTAGCAACAACTTCAAACTGGCTATTTTTCTAAGAGCAGACCATGGAATTTGTAACCCAACACTATTCAGAGTGATCATGGAACTTCAGTGATTAAAAGCAATATATGCTGTAAGATGGTACTGGGGAGATGGCCCAGAGGTTAAGAGCACTGGCTGCTCTTGCAGAAGACCTGGTTTCAATTCCCAGCACCCATAAGGTGGCTAAAAACCGTCTATAACTCCAGTTCCAGGGGATCCAATGTTCTCTTCTGATTTCTGCGGGCATTGCATGACAACAGTGTACATACATATAGACAATACATTCATATACATAAGATAAAAAATATGCTGTAAGAAGTTATATTACTAACAAAATTACAATGACTTTGATTTTAAAATCTAAAATATTTGCTGAGCTTAAAGTTTCATTTTGGACTCTACTTCTAATGCACGTTTTATTATTTATTTCAGGCTAAAAGGAAACAGAATGTTAAATATTTCATTACATAAAGGCCACCATGAAACTTAAGACTTTTAAAACATAAACCAATCAAACAGTTACTTTTATAAAATAGTATTCTTTTGCTGACGTTACATGATTTCTTTTCCAAAGGACTATATTACAAATATACCAAAAACAATTTAGAAAAAGCAATTTTAATCCTGTACTTTGAGAATATCTCTTTGTCTGGTTCCAGTAAAATAATTTACATATCATGGAATTGAGCTCCAACAGAATGACAGGCAAATGACACTTTCCTAATCCATTTGTCAACTGCCTAGAAAAATCTGACTTCTTTAAAAACAATCTTTCTCATCTTCGCTACTTCTTTTGTTTTATAAACACCAAAACTTAACATATAAAGTAAAAGTCTGTAATGATTCGACTTCTCTAAGATAATCACTGGAGTGTGAGATATAGTTTAGACTTGACATTTTAATACTGATTAACATGATTCTTTAAAACTTTTAAAATTTATTATTATTGTGTATGTGCTTGTGCATGATGTGTGTGTGAGTGTGCACACAGTTAGAGGGCAACTGTGAGGAGTCAGTTCTTTCCTTCCACCTCTGTGCGGGTTCAAGGGATTGAACTTGGGTCATCAGGCTGTATCTTTACCCACTGAGCCACCTCACTGGCCCCCAACATGTTTACTTCTAAAAAGTAACTGATATACGCCCATCCCAGACAATCTGAAAAATTCCATTTTGAAAGAATTACAAAGTTCTACATACAAAACTACAAAAACTGAACTTACTAATCTTGAACCGTTAATAGAAACAATAAAGTCAAAGAAAGGCTCCAGTCCAGCTCTATGTCCTGGGGAGTTTTCTTGTACCTGAAAAAAGAATGCACAAAATGAAAAATACCAAGCTTAATTAAAATTGCAAGTTAAATGTCAATGCCTATCCTCTGCTAGTGAAAAGAGATTAATTTCACTGATAATGAAATATAGGCACATGTTAGTTTTCTCATTACTCTTCATCTGTCCCAGATAATATTCTTCCAGCTAACTACATTCTACCTATTCTTCCTGTGAATCTTCTTGGGGGCAGGGGAAGGTCCTTCCAACTATCAGTAGATGACAGGACAAACAATCATTACAACTGAGTGACAACTTCAAGCATTTATTCTTTGACCACTATTTGTAACGTACCTGTCAGCTCAACACTAAAGAGGGAACAATGTCAAGACAACAATCTAAACCAGCTGAGGAACAAGGAAGAGGCAGGGGAGTGGCAAAAGCCCTCTAATCACAAAACTTAACAGATCAAGGGCTATAAAAAGATAGGAGGTTCTAAGAGGGAAGATTCAAAATGGATTAAAATTAATGAGCAAATTTTCTGAATTTACAGTAACACTGACAGACAGCAATAGAAATATAAACAAAACACCCAAAAAGTAAATAGAATGCACTTTGCAATGTGCTTTTCCAAAAATATTTTCATGACAGTGTAAGGAATCTTTCTTCTGCTTGAGGTTATTAACACTGTCAAAACTAACCCCCAAAATAAAAAGTTTGGGCTAGAGAGATGGCTCAGAAGTTAAGAGCATTGACTGCTCTTACAGAGGACCTAGGTTCAGTTCCCAGCACCCACATGGTAGCTATCAACCATTTGTAACTCCAGTTTCAAGGGATCCAACACCCTCTTCTGGCCTCTGTAGGCAGTTCACATATGTGGTACACTTACATCCATTATTAGCAAAAAATTCACAATATATTATAAATATATAATAAAAATAATTTAGGCCAGGCGTGGTGGTGCATGCCTTTAATCCCAGCAATTGGGAGGTGGGGCTACAGGGAGACCCTGTCTCAAAAAGACCAAAATAAATAAATAACAAAAATAAAAATAATTTAAAAATAAAATACAAAGTTGGCACTAATATTTGTAGGCTGATTTTCTGTAACAGACTACACAGATTTTTGGAAACAGTGACTCATGCTGCAGCCCAAGTTGGCCTGGAACTCACAGAATCTTCCTACCTTAGACTCCTAGTGTTGGAATTACAGGTATGAGCCATGGTGCCCAGCTTTAGGACATACAATGTCAATTCTCAGGCTATGCAAATAGTAGTTCACACATATTTATTCACATACAAAGCAGTAGATAGTCCCACAGTAATAAATTAATGCTTTTAAAATAGTGCCCAGGTTGCTCCTGAATACACATGTCTAACACCAATGCCACTCAGAATTATGCTTCTCTTCTTGGGTCAACGTTTCTTATTTACTTTATGCCAAATCATACTGTCATTAACCCTAAAGAACAAAAATTAGATATTTAAATTATTTAAAATTTTAATTTTGTTTTATGTAAATTTCTTGAAAATTTTGGGTTAAACCTTTTTTCTTTTTAAAAATAAATAAGTTAAATATTGAAGAGAATAGTTATTTAAAGGTGTTAGTTCCAATAAACAAATCAGTATCAAAAGGTCTCATTACTTATGGGTGTTAGTTCTTTATTATCTTATTGCAACAGGTCTCCCTGTAGCCCCAGCTGGCCTGGAACTTGCTCGCTATGTAGACCAGGCTGGCCTTGATTGAACTCACAGAGATCTGCCTGCCTCTGCCTCCCAAATACTGGGATTAAAGGTGTGCACCAACCACTCCTGGCATAGCTGGTTTTCTTAAAGGGAAACTATTTCCCAATTTATGTATTATCAAGTAAAATGGTTGAAAGCCAAAATATCAGACAGATTTCTCAAGTGGCAACTCTGAAGAGGCAAATGGTGACAATCAAGAAGCAGAGGCAAGAAAACTGCCAGTTTGAGGACGGATGGGCAACACTGCAGGGAGACAAACAAACAATGGGAAAAAAATCAAGGGGTGGGGGAAAAGTACCATCTCCTAGGTATGAAATGCCTGGCCAGAGTGGTTATCGAGTAATTGTGAAATGCCTCAGGTATACAAAAGAGATAAACCAACCCAGGACTCACCTAAGAAGTCCTCAGAGTGGGGTTTCTCTTCTAATGCATTGCGATCTAATCTCTGACTATCTAAATATGAATGCCTCTGAATGGCCACCCAGAGCATTTCATCTTAGCACCCAAGTAGTTTTCTGATCAGTTTTCGACTTCTTCCCTGAAAAAAGCTTATCTTTTAGTTTTAAACAGAGCTAAGGACAGCACTTCTGTAATATCATCCATATCCAAAGTTGATACTGAACACTGATTCCTACCATGCCACCCTCAGAGTATAAAGTTTAAAGTATTTGTTTGAAATGGAAAGTTTCCAATACCATCAGAAGAATTCTTTCTGTACCGCTAAAGGATTCAATAGTTTGAATTCTAAAATAAGTAAACAACCTTTTCTGTTTTTCAATTTCATTTGCTACAAACATCGATTTCCTTCGTTTTTAATGGAGCTTGAAATTAATTTCTTTCTCAAATTTATTACATACCATCAGTGCCCAGCACAAATTGTGGCCAAGTTGGTTATCTTAATTACTGCTAGGACACCAGCAGAGGGTGCTCTGGGAAAGATTCTCTGATAGTTTTCCTATTTTTCATAGCATGGAAAGTAAGACAAGGCTTCCAACAAGGCATCTGAAGTCTACATGGGGACAGTTCTCTTGAAATATTATCCATTGATAAGAATCTCCTTGGCACCTAATCTCCCCAACATCAGGTTACTATTTCAACTGTCTGTCCTTTATAAGGTATCAATTGTTCATTTATCCTCTACTTCCTTCAAATTCACCTTAATTTTTAAAAAATCTGTCTTTCTGTCCGTCCATCCATCTGACCTACCTACCTACCAAATCTATCTATCTATCTATCTATCTATCTATCTATCTGTCTGTCTGTCTGTCTGTCTGTCTGTCTGTCTGTCTGTCTGTCTGTCTATCATGTGCTGGAGAGATGACTCAATAGTTGAGTGCTAGCTGCTCTTACAGAGGACATGAGTTCAGTTCCCAGGTCCCAGTTGCATATGGATGGCACCCATATAGTAGCTAACAACCCTTTGTTAACTCCAGTTCCAGGGGATCCAACACTCTCTTCTGGTCTCCATGGGAATTGTATGCATACAAGCAAAACACTCACACATTAAAAATTAAAATAAATAAATTTTACACCAGGCTTGGTGGTGCATGTCTGCAGTCCCAGCACTCAGGAGGCAGAGGCAGGCAGATCTACAGGTCTCAAAAAGACTAGAAAAAAATTTTTTTTTAAATATCTATATATATTTAACTCCACAGACCATTTGATATTTATCACTGGGTCAAATATACAAATTTAAGTTGAACACATTAAATTAGAAATTTAAAAACATTTAACTGAGACTTTTTAAACTGTGTAATGAAAAAAGAATAGAGTTTTAGAGTAGACTGACAGTTTTAAGCAATGGTTTTGCTCACTTACTGGCTGTGTGAGCTTTGAAAAGTTTATTCACCTCTCCAGAACTCAGTTTTCTCACAAATATAAGGATAATGTGCTGCCTATTTTACAAAAATATTGCAAAGTTCCAATGAGTTAAAGTTCATGAAATGTCGGCTAAGCCTCCAGCTTGTGACTAGAGCGGGTCAGCTCTTAAACTCATTTTCCCACAGGGGATTAGCACCTGAGGACAAATTTTTATAACTGATTAGTACATAGATACTAGTTACCTTTTCAACCAAGAATTAAATACCTGCTACTCTTTAAATAAAGAAATAGACCTGTAAGGTCCTAGTTGGGAAGACAGATCATTTTCAATGCTGTCTCTCAAAAGTCAATTCCAAGTGGATGGCAGGTCAAAGGTCAAAAAAACAATAAATCTTGTAGAGAAAAAGCAAAGGAGAGTATCTGAGACCTTCCAGAATGCAAGCCCTTCCTAAAGTGTGCACAAAACCCAGCAATCAACTAAAAAGGCAGACTATGCTACAGCAAAACTAGCCGTTTGCTCTCAAAGGATGTGCAAGTGAGAAAAGATGCACTATATATCCATGGAGGGTCTGTACGCAGCACAAATCTTCAACACTGCAAATCTTTTTTTTAGTGGGGGAGGTGTCTTTTTAAGACATGGTCTCTTTCTAGCCCCAGCTGGCCTGGAATCCGCTATGGAGATCAGGCTGGCCTCCATCTGACAGAGATCCCTGCTTCCCAAATGCAGAATTAAAGGCATTTAAAATGACACCTGGCTGAACACTGCAAATCTTAACAGAAGTGCAGTAAGGCCTGGGGAGATGGCTCACTTGGTAAAGGGCTTGTTGCGCAAGCAAGAGGAGCTGAGTTCTATCTCCAGCACCCACATAAAACACCAGGTGTGTTGGGGAGGTGGCGATAAGAACCCTGGTAGACAGCTCCAGAGGAATACCACCCAAGGTTGACTATGGCCTCCACATGCACACACACATGTGCATCCCCACATGAACACATACACATATATAATAAAACCACAATGAGATATCACTTCTCATCTCACAGAACAGCTAAAATAAAAGAGACAATAACAAGTGCTGGCAAGAAGATGGAAAAACTGGAATACTCAGACACTAGTTATGAGGATGTACAATGGAATAACCACTATGGAGGTATGTCAGATTTCCAAAATGTTAAACAAAGTTATGATAAAATTAGCAATTCCATTTCTTTTTAAAGATTTTTTAATTTTATAAGTGTTTTGTCTGCATGTATGTGCAACATGTGTGTGCCTGGTGTGCAAAGAGGCCAAAGAGGGTGTCAGGTCCTGTGGAACTGGAGTTAAGGATGGGTGTTAGCTGCCATGTGGGTGCTAGGAACTGAATTTGGGTCCTCTGGAAGAGCAGCAAGTGCTCTCTTTTTTTTTTTTTGGTCTTTTTGAGACAGGGTCTCCCTGTAGTGGGGCTGGCCCAGAACTCACTATGTAGAACAGGCTGGCCTTGAACTCACAAAGATCCCCCTGCCTCTGCCTCCCAAGTACTGGGATTAAAGGTGTGTGCCACCATGCCCGGTGTGCAAGTTCTCTTAAGCACAGTCTTTCTCCAGTCCCCAACAATTCCAATGAAAATACATGTCCACACAAAAACTTGGAATGTGAATTTTGTAGCAGTATTACCCAAAATATTTAAAAAGTAGGAACAACCCAAATATTCCTCAACTAATGAATTCATGAACAAAATGTGTGTGCTATGTCTACAAAATGGAACGAAGTATTGCACTAATACATACCATGATGTGGATGAACCTTGAAAACATTATGCTAAGTCAAAGAAGTCAGTCAAAAGGGTACATATTTCATAATTCCAATGATGAAATTCCAGAAGAGACAAAAACCATGAAGATGGAAAGGAGGTTAGTAGTTGCTCAAAGTTGTGGGTAGAGCAATGGGGAGTCTCTACTAATGGACACTGTTTTCTTTCTGGAGTCACAAAATGTGAGTTCTGGAAGTAGATGGTGATGATGGCTGTACTCTGAATATACTGAGACCTTCACATTGTATGTTAAAAGGCTGAATTTTATGGTATGCAAACTATATCTCAATAAAGATGCTTTTCATGGGCAAACAATTTCGGCTGATACTAAACACAAGAGGCTATTAAGTAAACTGAAAATGTGCTTAACCTCAGTGGTCATCAAGGAAATGCAAACCACAACCATAATGCAGTATCACTGCACACCTATCAGAATGCCCCAGAACAAGAAAGATGGGGAACACCATAGGTGAATAAGGAGGTACATCCAGAAAACTCAACTACGGCTAGTGAGGCTGTAAATAGTAATTTCACAGAAACTATTAATATGAAAATATGCATACTTTTGACCCAGTATTCCCTTTACTAGTATATGCCCCACAGAAACAGGTATACATGTTCTCCAAAAGGCACACAGCATGACGTTCACAGTCGAGCTATTTGGAATAGCCCCAAATTGAAAACTACATAAATGCCTAACAGCAGCAGATTGGTAGGTTAGTAAAATTTGGCATATTTTCAATGACATTAAATAAACATTAATAAAACAAAGAGTCTACAGCAAAGCACACTTGGATAAAAGCAATAAAATAAGTACACATTACATAAAGTTCAAGAACAGGCTAGCTAATCACCATTGCTATAAATCAGGATGGGAGACAGAATCCACCCTGGGGATGGCTCAGAGTAAGTGACTGGTAGAGGAATAATGTTTACATGAGTGAACTGTTGTGGTAATTCACCAAGCAGTACACTTATACAGACTCTTCAAAATAAAGCTTTAAGGCAGTCTCCCTCTAAAAAGCAGAAATGAAACTACAATCATCTTAGAGTATATCCGCATCTCACCTACATGGAACAATTTGAGGCCCTGCAATGAAGTTAGAAAGGACTCAGAGCAGTCACTGTAAAGGCTACAAAATAAACAACAACAAAGCCTTTCTCTGATGCTCATCACACTTGAGGGCCACTCTCAGACTCTACTTACACTTATTTTACATAATTTCAGAATTTGATTTCCAACCCATCAACAGAGAGTAACAAACAAAAGAAATAAAAGAGAGAAGCTAGTGCTTCACCAAGTACTTACTGTGAGCTCATGCAAAAGGTGAGATGCATCTTAAGGGAAACACAAAGAAAGCAAGGTTCTGGCAAGCTGTAGACAGAGCTTTTGAGATGATGGCAATGTTCTGGATGGGTGCCATCAATAAGGTGGCCACCAGTCACATTATCTGCAAAGCACTTAGAATGTGGCTAGTAAGACTAAGAACTAAAATTGTAATTTTATTTAATATGTGGCTAGAGGCTACTCTACTGGACAGCATAAGTCTGCCTTGTTTACCTGATTTCTATTCCAACCCAGCACATTAATTATAGTCATGACAATCAGGTATGAAGAAGTCCAGTATGGTAGCTCAGTGTGACAGCTTTTGATGTACATGTAACCACAAAAATACAAGGGGTAACATTGTATTTCATTATGTATTCCAGATGCTGGGGGAAATGTAACTCATTTTAAACAAAGATTTTTAAGAAGCTGCTATGAGAAGCTACATAATGACTATACCATTCCAACTATCTGACATTCTAGAAAAAGCAACATGAGACAGTGAAAGATCAGTGGTTGCCCAGGGTGAAATTTGCTCAACAAATAAACAGAAGCTTATGATGAAATTGTATTGAAAATGGCATCCCTAACACATAAATCAGTTAGCACTAATACCAGGCAAGGTGGTGCACGCCTGTAACCTCAGAATTTGGGAAGTAGAGGGCGGAGGATCATGAGTTCAAAGCTATCCTCAGCTACGTACTGAGTTAGGAACAGTCTGGGACACACAAACCCTGTCAAACAAACAAAACACCAAGGATTAGAAGCTGAAATTTGAATACTTTTTAAAAAAATCCCTAATGTGGTGTTGTCCAGCTACTGTGGGTAAGTTTCAATAGGCTCTGAAATGAATTTAGGTTGTCAAGTGACAGGAAAACAAAAGATCAGAAGAGTCCAAATATAAAACTTTGTCACATAATGAGTCAGTATTTGTCATGGCATGTAATATTTTATGTGTCTGTGTTTGTATGTGTGTATTACTCTGAGCTGTAAAAAATTAAATTTGAAAAACTGCCTTATAGGGTAGCATTAGCTTTGTGTCCAATCAATTTCTAGTTTATAAATGCAATTAAACTTTCAACTTTTCTTTTTACATTTATTTCTGAGTGTGGGTATACGTGTGCCATAGCACATGTGGAGGTCAGAGGACAACCTGCAGGAGTTGGTTCCTTCCTTCCACGTGGGCTTCGGGGATCAAACTCAAGACACCAGGCTTGGTGGAAGGCACTTTCACCTGCCGAGTCATCTCGCCAGCACATCCTTCCCATCTTCCTCTCATCTTCTGATCTTAAAAGTTTTACCAGACTTAACCTGAATTGTTCTTTCTCTCTTACTTTTCTTTTGCATAGACTTCATTGTTTTTGTTGAAGCCTTTCCAGTAAAAGATCTTCATTAGTGACTCTTCTCCTCACTGTGACAAAATACCTGAGAGAAAACAACCTAAGGGAAGGAGGACTGACCTGGGCTGTGTCAGAGGTGTCAGTCATCACTTCCAGGAGGGCAGAGCAGAGCAGAGCAGAGCAGTTCACAGAGCAGCATGGCAGCCAGGAAGTAGAGAAAAGGTATTCTAGAATGGACCAGTGTAGGGCACAGTGCAAGGACATGCCTCCAGGGGCCTACTTCCTCCAGCTAGACCTGACCTCCAACCATTTACCACCAGGAATGCCATGATATAATGAACTTATGAAGGAAGAAATGCATTCATTACATCAGAGTCCACAGGACCTAATCACCTCTGGAAAGCCATAGCCACTGCCACATGTGTGCTTTACTGATCTCCTAGGTATTTCTCAATGCAATCAAGGTGACAGTTAGGATTCATCACAGTATCCATCTCCTCTTCTCCAGGATTAAGAATTCAAATTCTACTACTTTACCAGTGTCTGGGTCAATCTCGCTCTCACTTTTAATTCTCCAACTGGGAGAAGGAAATTAGGCAAGGGGGGGGTGATAAAAGTTTGGGTTGAACTGGATTGTTAAGCTTCTCCTAAGTGCATTCGGTGTACTTACATAGTTCATATTGAGGTATAGAGACCTGCTATCTTAAAGTAAGGACAGGAAGCCAAAAGGTTACTTTTTGCATATGTAGACGAAGTGAAATACAGTTTTTTTTATTATCACATCATAGATTCTTTTGTGTGTGTGCACATGTGTAACCTCAGGTGTTGTTCCTCAGGCACCGTCCACCTTTCTTTTTCTAAGATTATTTTATTTTACGTGTATGACTGTTTTGCCTGCATGGGTGTACATGCACCATGTGTGTGTCTGGTGCCTGTAGAGGCCAGAGGAAGACATGTGATCCCCTGAAGCTGGAGATACAGATGGTTATGAGCCACCATGTGGATGCTGGGAACAGAGCCCAGGTCCTCTGCAAGAGCAGCAAGTGCTCTTAGCTACTAAGCCATCTCCCCAGCCTCTACCTTTCTTTTTGAGACAGGCTCTCCCAGTGGCAGGGAACTCATCAAGTAGGCTAAGAGTGGCTGGCCAGCAAGTGAGTCTTTACCTATGTACTTGGATAACAAGCATGCACTGCCATGCCTAGCTTTTTCCTACATGGGTTCTGGGGATTGAACTCAAGTCCTTAGACTTGGTAAGTACTTTACTAAGCTATCTTGCTAGCCCAAATGCACCATATATTCTTTTTCATAAAATGTAGATAAAGTCCCTTTGAATGAATGACTGTACCATCATGTCCACTAGTTCTCAATTTAAGCCCCAAACTCACACTTTTGTGCTGTCTTAAAAACAGAGATGCTAAACAAGAAAACAGCTGGACATGGTGGGCCTATGTATAACCGCAGGACTCAGGAAGCTGAAGCAGAGGGATGAACTAGAGTTTGAGGCTATCCTGGGCTACATAGTGAGACTTGACTTCAAAAACCACAACAAAAAGATCAGACAATAAATGCAAGCTGGGCTTGGTAGTGCACACCTTTAATCCCATAACACTTGGGAAGCAGAAGGCCAGCCTGTTCTACATAGTGAGTTCCAGGCCAGCTGGGGCTACAGGGAGACTCTGTCTCAAAAAGACCAAAAAAAGGAAAAAATAAATGCAATGCATATGACACCTGGAGGACTCACTTAACTATACACATAAATCTTTACACTACATGTGTTGCTTACATAATCACAATGATGGAAAAAATTTAGAAATGTGACATAATAGAAACTAAACCTTAAATCTTGTGGTTTAAAGATGCAAAGCCACTGTATGGATGGGAGCTAGCCTATAACAGCAATGAATCTGGAAACAAATATAGTCACAATTCTGTAGTAGGCTTGGGTTGAAGAGTTTAAGTTGTATTCACTAACACACCCTCCTTTCCTGTTCTTCCACAGTAACTTAAATGGCATGTTCTGACACTGGTCCTAGGATGTAATGCATAACATATACAACAATTTTAAATGAATTATTAAGCTGAGGTAGTGTGCCTGTAGCTTCAACTACTCAGAAGGCTCAGACTTGAGCCCATGAGTTCCAACACAGGGAGACCCCATCTCAATAAATAAATAAATAAATAAATAAATAAATAAATAAATAAATAAAATAAAATAGGGGCTCAGTGGTTAAGAGCAGTTGGCTGCTCCTGCAGCAGAAGACACAGGTTTGATTCCCAGCACCCACATAGCAGCTAACAACTGTCCCTAACTCCAGTTCCAGAAGATCCAATGCCCTCTTCTGACCTCTGTGGGCATTGCACGACACAGGTGCACTTATATACATGCAGGCAATTTACTAATATACATTAAAAAAAGTTAAAAAAATAAGATAAAATAAAAATTCTGATGACTAAAAAAATAAATAAAAACCTATTGTTACATATAGCAGTTTCGTAGACAAAAATCTGAACATTAGATCATCAACACTGAAAGAAACTAGTATGCTTAAAAAACAAAAACAACAACTATGAAAATCTCTTGGCTCAAATGCTGATTCAGTTTTGTCCCCCCCCCCACCTCAGGGAAGGAAAACTTGCTGTGTGACTAGGCAAACCAAATTAACCTCTCTGTGCTCTTTTCTTTCCCTATAAAGTGAGGAGGCCAACTAGATGGTCTGGAAGACTTACCCTGAAGTAAGTCTAACTGTCTCCAAGCTATCCATTGATTCCACAATGAAGAAAATCAAATGCAGATCATTTTAACTACCTAGGCACTTAGCCATTTTAATCATCATATATAGTAACAGTGGGGCAAAACAACAAGGAAGATATTGGTGCTCCCTCATGTTTTAAAAGAGACAAAATTTCTTTAAAAAATAAAGATCCTAGGGGGCTGGAGAGATGGCTCAGTGGTTAAGAGCACTCACTATTCTTGCAGAAGACCCGGGTTCGAATCCCAGAACCCACATGGCAGCTAACAGCCATCTGTAACTCCAGTTCCAGGGGATGTGACACCCTTTTCTGTCCTTCAAGGGCACTGCATGACACAGGTGCACTTATACTCAGGAATAAACTCACATGCACATAAAAAATTTTTAATTAAAAAAATAAGAAATCCTTAAAAATTAACAGATAAGAGTCAGATTTGAATCAAACCTGTGTATATATGGTATGTGTGTGTGTTCGCAGGTGTACATGTGTCACAGAGCATCTGCGAAGGTCAGAGGCAAGTCTTAGGAGTCAGTTCTCTTGCTATCTTGTGCGACCCAGGGATCTAACTCAGGTTGTTGGGCCTGTGCACAAGCACCTCTACTTGCTGGGCCATCTTGTTAGCCCCCAAACTTATGTTTTACATAGCAGCATACATAGGGTTAGGCACATAGGTAAAAAGCAGCTACTAGTTGATTCATAAACATTCTTTGACATTACCTTCAAATACAGGAAGCAGAATATTTCAGTTTACTAAAGTCCTGAAATACACAATGTATGAGCCCTAGGACACTTCTAAACATTGTATCTCTGATCATAACTTCATGTTCATAAGCACTAGACAAGTTAGTCTCTTGTTGCTTTTTATGCAATGAAGTGTTTCAGTGCCTGGGCTGCCGTCCTGGGCTCCTCACTGGCCACACTTACCAGGTTAATTATGGTTTCAGTAAGAAAAGGAGTGCAAGCTGATTCTACTACCTTCTGAGCCAGACTACCAGGGCATTTTAATAGTTCTTCAAAAATTTTCCTAAGAATCAAACTCAGAATAGCTATGCACACCAGGACACTTATTTTGCTGACTTTAATAGTCTGCTGAAAGGATCATACCATTTTGATTGAATAATGGCTTATTATATTTAAGCTGGTAAATACTTGTGAAGCTTGGAGTGTGCTTTGGAATCTGACTGTCTATTGTCCAGGCAGGTATGACTATCAAGTAAGATTTGTTTCCTTAAAAGACACAGAATCAACGTTGTTACTATTTCCCTCAGCATTACAAATAAGTTTTCTATACCATAAAAAAAAAAATAATGCTGGACTTTTCTCTCTCCACATCCCACTGTCCACACATACACATACACATACACATACACACACACACACACACACACACACACACACACACACACACCATTTTCAGAAACAAGGAACCATATCATCTAGCAGACATGTATACCCTAAGAGACTATTATAGGAGACCACACTAGGGAACTGGATTCCAGCCTCTGCTGTTTCCTCAGCAAGTTCTTTAAGCCTTTTCAGACTACAGCGTTTCTACCTGAAAAGTAAGGATAATAGTTGTGTCTCTTCCACCTCTGTCACTGAAACCCAATTAGATAACAGACATGAAAATATTCTTAAAACATCCTGCCTCATTAAGGTATTTCATGAAAGCATTTGGCTGATAAAGACAATGCAGGTTAGCTGGTGCCATTATTAGTAGCATTTGCATTGTTGCCTTATTCGTTAAACCCACTATTGCAATGGCAATACTAGTTAAGACAGGCTCGCAAACATTGCCAGTATTGTTTCCATTTAATCAACTAGTAGCTGCTTTTAACCTATGTGCCTAACCCTGTGTATGCTGCTATGTAAAACATAAGTTTGGGGGCTAACAAGATGGCCCAGCAAGTAGAGGTGCTTGTGCACAGGCCCAACAACCTGAGTTAGATCCCTGGGTCCCACAAGATAGCAAGAGAACTGACTCCTAAGACTTATCCTCTGACCTTCACAGACATCCTGTGACACATGCACACCTGCGAACACACACACATACACACAGGTTTGATTCAATCTGATTCTTATCTGTTAATTTTTAAGGATTCTTACCCTGTGGCACAGAGCATCTCAAAGGCCTGTCTTTCCAAACAACCTCCACCTCAAAATCCAAGAAATCACAAGAGTAACATGATAGTTCCTGTCATGTCCTCAAACTCTTGTGAACAATGGTTCCAGAATGTTCTCAGAAAGCTCCCTTCTTGGAGAGTGTTAAGTACAGAACAGAATTAGGTATTTTAATTTAGAGCCAGGTCCTATAATGGGCATCCATGAGGCCACTCCAAAACCGTGATTTTGAAAATGGCCTTGCTGGACTCAATTGATAACAGAGGGCAAACTGAAGCAAGAATTCTGTATTTAACATGCATCAACTGGAGGAGGTAACCGACAGTAACTACTACCAAAATCTAGAAGCCCTGACTGAGATTCTTCCTGTCTTGCGTTAGGATTCAAGGACCCAAATAAAAGTGGAATATGGATCTGACCCACTGTTTTAAGTTTTTTGCATTTGTTTACTGAATGGGGGATGTATGCCATGGCACTAGAGTGGAGGTCGCAGGACAACTTGCAGGAATCAGTTCTCTCCAACCACATGGGTCGTGAGATTCAAACTCAGATGATCAGGTTTGGTGGCAAGTGCCCTTACCTACTGAGTCATCTCAGTGGCCCCGATCCACTGTTTAAGTGAAGCTGAAATATACTATTTTTAAAAGGCTTTGAACAAGTTTTGAAATCTTCCATTACCAGTCTGATCTTTTTAAAGATATCTTGTGGGCTGGAGAGATGGCTCAGTAGGGAAAATGCTTGCTATACAAGCATGAGGACCAGAGTTCAGATCCCAGCACCCATGTACAAAGCCTGGTAGAGCTTGCAATCTCAGTGCTGGGAGGCAGAGACAAAAGAGCCCTGGGGTTGACTGGCTAGCCCAGCTTGCCAATCAGTGCGCTCTAGTTTCAGTAAGAGACCCTGCCTCAAAAAATAAGGAAGAGAGTGATAGACACCCACTGTCCACCTCCGGCCTCCATAGGCACACGCAAGAGCATGTACACACACACACACACACACATATATTCTTGCTGGCCTTGAAATTCTGATCCTCCTATCTCATCATCACAATGTAAGCCACTGTGCCTGACCTAGGAGTCCATTCAAGAAAAAAATTTAACTTATTTTGTGTGTGTTCAGTATATGTGGGTGGGTATGTACCACAGTGTGTACGTGGGGATCAGAGGACAGCTCTCAGGAGTCAGTTTTCAGTCCCAGAGCTTGTCAAGCTCACTGAGTCATCTTGCCAGACCCAGGAGTTCACTTTTTAAAAAAGATTTAATTTTTTTTTTTTTTTTTTTGGTCTTTTTGAGACAGGGTCTCCCTGTAGCCCCCGTTGTCCTGAACCTCACTAGGTAGACCAGGCTGGCCTTGAACTCACAGAAATCCACCTGCCTCTGCCTCTCGAGTGCTGGGATTAAAGGCGTGCACCACCACGCCCAGCAAAAAGATTTAATTTTTAATTATGTGTGTATGTGCATGTGAGTGCCCACAGAGGCCAGAGGATTCAGATCCCCCTAGAGCTGGAACCAACTGGGGTCATCTGTAAGTGCAGTATGCACTCTTAATTGCTGAGCCATCTTTCCAATCCAGGCATCCACTTGATAAAAATAGCTTTAAAAAATGTATTTCTGTGACTATGTCAAGTATTTTCTGATCACTGTAGAAATTCTAGAAAATATACTAAAGTTTTAAAATATAAAAATGTTACCATCCAGGGCTGGAGAGATGGCTCAGCAGTTAAGAACACTGGTTGTTCTTGCAGAAGACCTGGGTTCGAATCCCAGCACCCACATGGCAGCTAACAACTGTCTGTAACTCCATTTCCAGAGGATCCGACAGCCTCTTCTGTCTTCCGTGGGCATTGCACAACACGAGCATTGCACAACACGGGTGCATTTACCTACACGCAGGCAATACAAGCATACACATAAATTAAAAATAAAATATTTTTTAAAATGTTACCATTCATCAATAACCTTTGAATATCCTTTTACTTTATTATCCTTATTCTCAGTTTTATTTTCCATGGTACTCAAAAGTAGATGCACAAACTCAGGGTTTTGCAGCACTTTTTCCGAATGCACAGCTTTCTGATTAGTGCTTAGGTTCCAATTTATTTAATAATAAACAAAGGTGCTGAATAATTAGCTTGGTAAGCCAACACATCTTTATTTGTTCTTGGTTTTTGAGACAGGGTCTCATTCTGTAATTTAGGCTGGCCTGGAACTCATTATGTAGCTCAGGTTGGTCTTGAACTTGTCAAATTCCTTTTGTCTTGCTTTCTAAGTGCTGGATTACGGGTATGAACCCATACCTGGCTCTAATATATACTTTGGCCACATTCTACAACAAAAAATACTTAAGCAACATTTACCTTTACATAATGGAATTACAGATAACCTGGGTTTTTGTTACACTTTGGAACTCGAGTAAATGTTCTCTAAAGAATAGATAATCAGAAAAAGCAAGAAACTTGGTAAAATGAAGATTTATATATTAAAATTCCATAATTTTTGGAAATATGTATTTTAAGTGAAAGAAAAAAGCAGAATGTAAGGTTCGCAGTACGTAAAAGGCCAGAAAACTAAATGTTCAACACAAGGGGTGCTGGCTACCCCCACACTCCTATGGAGTTCACTGCCTTACTCTGGAAAGACCACCAAGTGCCAAGTTAAGTTACTAAGTCACTTCACAGTATGTATGATATGCTTTCAATGGCTACAAACAGAAGCAAGGACACAAGAAAAGAAGGTAAGGGGTGTGGGGTACGCTTCTTTTATATGTGTAAAACACATCTGAATGGTCACATAAGAAGAAACTTTCTACAGTGGTTAGTTACCTCTGGACTGGGAATAACAAGTTGAGTACACAATATGATCTGCATGGAAACAGGCAGTGAAACATGAATACAGCATATGCAAGATCGAAAGTATACTGCTTTATTTCTGGATCCATTTAGGATTGTCCTCTGAAGATCTGTAAGCAAAACCTAACAGTAAGTATTGAAAAACAATCTCCCAGGTGGAAAGTTCACCTTATCAATTATTCGGATTCCTGAAATAATAATAAAACGCAATGGATATAGGCATCAGAACAGTAAATGCGATTTCAAAAATCCAGTCACATTTTTGCTACTAGCAAGGAAATGGCCAGGTAATTGTTTCTCAAAGAAAACTAAAATTAAATCAGTCTGAACTCATCAAACATAGGTGAGTTTATCTCAAGACTTTTCTGCCATATCTATATTGGCTCATAAGTTCAATATCTGGCAGTGGACACTACCACCATACATTTAGGCAACCACAAATGAAAGGAAGAAATTTTTGTATGCTAAAATTCAACACACTTCTTTTCTCTCTAAAAACACACATAAGGAAATTAATTACAGAATTTGGGGAAGAGAGCACTAAGAACTCAGAAATATTTGCTTAAACTATATAATCATTAAAGCTACCTTTGACAACAAAACTCTTAAGGAATTATTTCAGATTTTTCAACATTTGTATTCCAGATGCAGACTGGTAACTAAGGCTGCCCCTAACATGTCTACTAATCAATGTACAGATTAATAGCACATCTATACTACTGAGTATGTATGAACACCAATCCATAGGAATGAAGCATTTAAATGAGAGTCCTATTGATGTGTACAGTTGTCTTTCAAGGCTCAGATTTTTTTCTACTGATTACCACTAATGCTTTTCACTGAGTTTCCCTGGGAGTATATATTATAAAAATACCACAAATCCCTAAGGATTCACAGCTACAATCAATCACTGTGAGAGTTAACTGGTAGCAGGATACCTCACAGGAGACAATTCAAAACCAGACCAGAGAAATAAAGGAGCACTCCCACTAATTTTCACTTCGTATCTGGCATGGAACATTCTTCTATTTTCGCTGTGGCATTTAGGTTATTTGGTTAGCTTAATAGGAAAGGAATATGTAGAGACTCCCTAGGAAAACAAACAAAAAAATTCTACCTCTCAAGAACGTGGCTCCAAGAGGGGTTTCTAGAGGAACAGAGAGAAAACTACAAATAACCCTGACTATCAGAAAAGTGATCCATCACAACCCTATCACTCAGATATTTGGGTTACCTTAGAATCTTATCTCACCTAAAACTCGAGACCTGGGGCAGAAAATGAAGGCAGCACTGGAAGTGCACTCTCAGGGAAGATGCGCTGGTCTGGGGGAAGCTAACATCCTGTGACATTCTGTATTTTCCCTAAATGGCGCTGCAGACTGAGGCCACTCTGTTCACAGTTCATCACGTTAATACTCACACAGGTGTCACTGCATTTGTGCAGGCCGTTTACAGGAGGATGTTGCTTTGCACCCTGGTGCCTGAGGTTTCGCTCCCCTACCAACCCTGGTTATTCTGAAACATTCCTCCCCATTACCTTTTTAATCTCATGCATCTAAACCTCTCCTGAAACCCCCACTCTTCCAGCTGTCTTAGGAAAAAGAGAATGGCAGTCCCCCCTCCAGGAGATGTTGGAGATTTGGAGGGTCAGGAGTAGCACAGGAGCGGAAAACTCCTACCAAAAAAAAAAAAAAAAAGTGACTTCAGGTCGGTCCACCTTAGCTCAAGGCCATTCGTTTGCCCTTCCCGTCCAGCCGGTCTTTCAGCGCATCCCAACAACGCCGAGGTGAACGGACACCTGCCGTCGCGTCCCTGCCTAGCGGGGCTCGGCGCACCTTCCAGGGAACCCCAAGGGCGGGTCTCTGCCCCTTCAGGAGGCGTTGCGCCCCCGCCCCAGCCCTTCCCAACTTTGAAGCTCAGACAGGGCCGGCAGCCAGGGTGGCCCGGTCCCGGGGCCAGGTGTACGGTAGCCGCGGCGGGCCGCGCCCAGGACGCTCCGTGGGCTTGGGCCTGTCTGCCCCGGAGGGTCCCTCGGCCTCCCCAGGCGGGACCAGCCTCCGCTCCCGGCCCTCCGCAGCCCTTACCCGCAGGACGTGGTAGCCCTCCGTGCCGCCGCCTGGGATCTCGACGCTCTGCGAGGAGCCCATGGCGGCGGGCGATCAGTGCGGCCAAGCCGGCTCTGCGCTGCTCCCGCCCTCGCGCACCGCCGGCTCCGCGTAGCACTTGGGACGTGGCACTCACAGGCGCCAGACCCGGGCCGCACAGCCCGCCGGGAGATCGTCGCCGCGACAGCCCGGGCTGCTACGCCGCAGACGGCGCCCTCTGCCGGGAGCCGGCGGAGAAGCCTGAGCGCGTGCGGGCGCGAGGAGGGCGGGGCCTGTGCCGCTCACGAGAAAGCGGAAATGCGGTTCCGTCGGTTCGGACACCTGGAGACGGAGCCCTGCCGGGGACAAGATTCATCTCCGCGCGTTTCCACTCTCCTGAAATAAAGGTTGCTAGGTTGCAGCGCCCCCTGGTGGCCAGAGGTACGGCAAGGCTTCCTGCCCAAAAGAAACCGAATGAAAAAACACACCAAACATCCTCCTTTTGTTTTTGATTTTTGTTTTTGTTTTTGAGACGGGGTCTCACTATGTAGCCTGGCTGGCCTGGAACTCACTGTGTAGATCACTGGCTGGCCTCGAACTCAGAAAGATCCCCTGCCTCTGCCTACTGAGTGCTGGGACTAAAGGCTTCCCCCACCACACCCCGTTGACCTTTTTTAGGTTTGTAGATCACGGCTCGGATTATATACCTGAAGATAATTAGTGATTCCCTGAAGTGTTGACTATCTCATCCTCTTAGCTCACTTTTTAAAAATGCTTTATTTTTAATTTATGTGTATGAGTGTATTGCTTGCAGGTGTGTAAGTGTGCCTGCTGGTGCAATGCCCGCGGAGGTCAGAAAAGGGCGTTAGATCCTCTGGAACTGGAGTTACAGACGGTTGTTAGCCTCCATGTGGGTGCTGGGAATCCAACCAGGAAAAGCAGCCAGTGCTCTTAATCTCTGAACCAGCTCTCCAGCCCCTTTAGCTCACTTTTAATAAAGGGAAATGTTACCTGAAATAGAGCTGTCCCACAGAGTCATGGAACACGTACCAAATTTGTTTTTCCTCCTCCCTAACTGTAAGAACACAGGATCAGTCACACTGGCTACAACAGAAGTGGGAAGCACAGTTGGATATCCTAGGGGTTCCACACCACCTGTTGCTGCTTGATTCTCTGCTGCACCTCTTTTGGGAAGCTAAATTTGATACAAACATCTTACAGAACGCCTTTGCTCTTTAACTCCCTTCCAGTGGTCTAACAGCACTCACAGCATCCCCAGATAGTGTCATTCTCCAGTGGTCAATTTGACTTTCATTAATAGCCTGCTGTCCAGCTGTCATCTGTCTTCTGATGCTTTGAAATGTCAACTATCACTTATGAAGTATTCTGGTCCCTAATTTTTTAAAAAATATTTTATTATTTTTATTTTATGTGAGTGTATTACCTGCATGTATGTGAGTGCACCCGTGTTATGCAATGTGGTGGAGGTCAGAAGAGGGCATCGGATTTCCCTGGAACTGGAGTTTAGGACGGTTCATAGCCGCCATGTGGGTGCTGGGAATCGAACCCAGGTGCACTGCAAGAGGTCAGTGCTCTTAACTGTTGAGCCATCTCTCCAGCCCCTGGTCCCTAATTTTTTTATTAATAGTTACCACCACACCTCTTCAGTTAGAATCTCCAGTTTCCAGGACAGAGAAACAAATATATGGCATCTCCAAGGTCCCAGGTCAATACAGGAAGTGGACCTTTCTTCAGAACACCCGCCGGTTCTCCATGTAGAGTCAGAATCACGTGAAAAGAAGTACAATGGATTAAGAAATCCATAAACACAACTAGGAAATACAACAAAGGTCTTGAATTGGGGGCTTGTTAAGATTTGGGTCTGGAATCCAATACTTAGGTGCTAAAGGCTTGGTCACCAGCCTGTGGAGGTGGTGGAAACTTTAAGAGGTAGGACCTAATAGAAGTAAGTTGGGTCATTGTGGCCTGCCCTTGAAGTAAGTAGGGGAACCCTGCACGTTCCTTTCCCTCTTTGCTTCCCAGCTGCCCTGAGGTGAACAGCTTTGCTCACCTAGTGCTTCCCACAGGCCCCCAAACAATAGAGTCAACAGCCATGAACTGAAACCATGAGCCAAATAGATCCTTCTTTAAGTTAATTATCTGACACTGCCACAGTGATACAAAGTTAACAGATGATCCATTTTAAGAAATTATTTGCTTAGCTGTAAAGGACATGCTTTGCTTTGTTTGAGCACTGACTAAACCCCTGATCTCAAGTGAGCCTCCTGCCTTAACTTCCTGAGTAACTGGGACTAGAGGCCTGTGTCCCTGTGCCTGACTTGTAAAGGACATTTTTGCTTATTTGGAGAATTAGTATGTACTGAATATTAGAAGAGAAACATTTATTCATATGAAATAGTAGGAGTTATTTACTGAAAAAAGCTATCTGTAGATATATGAAATCATTTTCTTAAATACAATGTGTATTTTATATCTGTCTACATATGAAAATTTGGGAGAATATGAGCCAAGAGCTATAGTAGTGATCTCTGAATGGTGACAGAAATGTTTTGTTTTTGTCTTGGCTGGTTCTGTATTCTATAATGCTAATGGACTGCCTTTTTATAAGAAAATATTATTTAAGAAATTAAAAATATCATTTCCAGCTGGGTGTGGTGGTGCACCCCATAATCCCAGCACTCGGGAGGCAAAGGCAGGTGGATCTCTGTGAGTTCAAGGCCAGCCTGATCTACATAGTGGGTTCCAGGACAGCTGGGGCTACACGGAGACCCTGTCTCAAAAGGATAAAAAAATCATTTCTCTCCTTGCTGCTAATAAGTCAATATCAGGTTTTTGGAAGGCCCAGCAGTTCATAAGTAAAGAAATTAAATAGCCAGTTATTTGGCATCTAAGAGCAGGGAGTGCAGTAGAATTGGTTCCATGTTGCTAATATTTACCAAAATGCTTGGTATCTAATTCAATAAATTAATTCATTTAATGCAAGAAAATGAATATAAGAACTAATTTTATGAAAATATTATTTGCTGGGCAATTAATAATCCTCTTCATGGTGATTTTATAAGATACTGCCATATTAAGTGGTCAGCATATTTGAATCAGTGGTTAAGGAGATGGCTCAGTGGGTAAGGGTGTTTGCTGGGTAATCATGAGGATCTGAGATCAGATCTCCAGGATCTACATAAAAAGTCAGTCTGTGGCTGCAGGTGCCTGTAGCCCCAGTACTGGGGGAGAGAAGACGGGAAGATTAATGGGGCTTGCTAGTCAGCAGCTTAGTTCCAACTTGGGTGAAAGACTGCCTTAAGGGAACAAGGTAGACAGTGGTAGCAAAGGATACCCAATGTCCTCCTCTAGGCTGTACACATGCATGGGTTCTCATGTGCGTGCGTACACACACACACGAGAGAGAGAGACAGAGAGACAGAGAGAGAGAGAGAGAGAGAGAGAGAGAGAGCGCTTTGGATCAGATTCTCCTAGGTATATGACACTAGCCATGACTTGCAGCTCCCACGCAGTGGATCTTTGGTGGCCCATGAGCAAGTCCAGCCCTTCCTTAAAGCTAGATTGTAGGCTCCAACTACATGGGTGACTACTTGAAATTCCCTCCACAGACTATTTTCTTTTTTTAACTTCTTGGCTTATTCATGTGAATCCATATGTTTTGAATGGCCTTTCTTTCGTTTCCTACTTAGAGAAATCCTCACCATCTCTTCAGCCCTCTCTCAAATGTTACTTACCTATCCATAAGTTCAGAATAGCTCTCCTCTTATTCTGAGTTCTTGAAACAGCTAGATGCTTCACTTCTGGTAACATCATCATCACCACAGGCTTGTCTTTCATTCAGCCTAAGAATCCTGTCTTTTGGGAGCCTAGAAATGTAGCTAGCGATATAGCACAGTGGTAGTGCACAAGAGGTGTGGTATGATGATGTCCTTTCATCTTCAGATCTCAATTTTATGGTTGGGAACATAGTATTAATATTTGTCAATTTGAGGCTGGGATGTAGTTCAGTGATAAAGTGGTTGCCTAGCATGTGCAAAGCCCCTGGTTCAATCTCTATTTTCTCAAATAAATAAAATTTAAATATTGTTGATTTGAATGAAATGCATATAGTGAATCGCTTCACCATTTTTTATTTTCAGTTTCAGTTAATAAGTTAATTATTAAATATGTATTATGTATTTGGTGGCAAGTAGTAGCAGATGAGCTCAACTGATTGGAGGATTTAAAGAATATAACCTTTGCTCCAGTTCCTGGTGCCAGTTTGCTTTCTTAGTTAGAAAATATGCTCAAATGGAAGGCAGAGAATAAAATTCCAAGGATATTGCCAAAGCTAATATAAATAATTACAACATGATGGAGAACACCACATGGGAAATTATTGTCCAAGTCAGTCTCAGTTGGAACAGGAATCTGCTGCTGCAGGCAAGTTGGCGTTTTGAAACATCACAGATGGCAGAAAAGCAAAATCCAAACAAGAACAAATATCTACAGGCTAAAAAAAATTGAACCAGAAGCAAGTTATTTCTGTGCAACCAGATTTGTGTGTTTCTTCTATGTTTCATTAATTCTCAATTCTCATAAATAAGTAGTTCATGATGGAAGGACCAGTTTTTGTCATATTGATTAGTGCAGCCTTATTTTTCTGACTCTAGACTAACCTGGAAAGGTCTAGCTCCTGCTGTTTGGATGGCAACCCCTCTTGAATAGGTTGGATAAATGGGTAGGGTCCCATATGATGACCCTTTCTTAACATAGTCTGTTTTTCTGTTTAGCAAAATAGTCATGTTATGTGCTATGGAGCCTCAGCCACCACCGGCTGGACTATAGGGGAATCCATGCCCTATCTATAGGTGATCAATATCATCACTGAATAGTAACCTATGAAGTGGCCTTTTAGGAGAAATGCTCCCCCCTTAAATGGATGAGAGTGATAGCCTGGCTGAGCAGATGAACAGATTTCACTTGGAGAACTTGGAACTGGGAAATACAAGGAGAAATGCAGTTAGTGTGCATGTATTTGCATATTAGAATGACAGCACCAGAGGGCAGGTGTTTGCCTGTGTGTTTACTGCTACATGCTTGGTGCTGACGGGGGTTGGCATGGAACGGCTTCTCAGTACATGGTGCTGAATGACTGAAGGGTTGTGTTGGTTGTCATGTTAATAGAAAACAGTAAACAAGTGGTTCTGTAACTTGGGCAGGAATCGGGATCATCAGGGAACTTTATAAGAACATAGAAATCCAAGTGCTGTTATGTCTACAGCAGTGATTAGTTTTTGGGTAATTCTAATACACACCAAATTTGAGAACTCTCACACTGGAACCATACCCAAAAAACCTGTGCTGTTTTGTGCAGAGCCAGGTAATCATAGAAACTCTAAGGAAAGGATCCTATAGGAAACCAACTGGTCAAGACTCAAACTGTACTGCTGTTCTTTTGTTTATATTCCCATCACCTTTATTGTCAAATTAATTAATTTAAATAGGGTCTTACTGTGTAGCTCATGCTGGTTTAGAACTCACTATGTAGCCCAGGCTGGCCTAAAACTCACAGCTGTTCCTCTCTAGTGGCTGGGATTACAGGAGTATGCTACCCTACTTGGCTTATTTATTTTTTTAAACAAGTTGCTACCTCACAACTATTTTATTTCATTTTTTAAAGATTTTATTTTATATGTATGAGTATTTTTCTTGCATGTATGTATGTGTACCACAGAGGTTCAAAGATGGCATCAGATTCCCTGGCACTGGAGTTACAGATAGTTGTAAACCACCATGTGCGTGCTGGGTACTGAACTGGGGTCCTCTGCAAGAACAGCCAGTGCTCTTAGCCATTGAGCCATCTCTCCAACCCCAATGGAACCATTTTAGAGTTACAGAAAAGTGACAAACAATACATAGAATTCCCATGTGCTCTTCATTGTTTTTCCTGTTGTTAATATATCAATATGGGGCATTTGTCAAGACCTGGAAGGCAACATTTGCATGTCGTTAACTAAACTCTCTACTTCATTCAGATTTCACAAGTTTTTCCACCATTTTTTTTCCTGTTCCAGAATTCAACCCAGGAACCTACATCACTGATATTTGTTATGTCTACTTTTTCTTTTTAAAAAATATTTTATTAAGCCGGGCATGGTGGCACATGCCTGTAGTCCCAGCACTTGGGAGGCAGAGGCAGGCAGATCTCTGTGAGTTCAAGGCCAGCCTGGTCTACATAGTGAGTTCCAGGACAGCTGGGGCTATGGGGAGACCCTGCTTCAAAAAAGACAAAAATTTTTTTTATTATTTTTATTTTATATGTATGACTGTATTGCCTGCATGCATGTAAGTACACCTGTGTCATGCCTGCAGAGGAGAGAAGAAAATGTCCTGGAACTGGAGTTAGGGACAGTTGTTAGCTTCCATGTGGGTGCTGGAAATCAAACCCAGCTTCTCAGCAAGAGCAGCCAGTGCTCTTAATTGCTGAGCTGTCTCTCCAGCCCCAGTGTCTTCTTTTTCTTCTCTGATTTGGAACTGACTTTGTCTGGAAATTCCCTATTTTTCATGACCTTGACACCTTGAAGAGCCCTGCTCAGATATTTTCTTTTCTTTTTTTTTTTTTTTTCGGTCTTTATGAGACAGGTTCTCCCTGTAGCCCCAGCTGTCCTGGAACTCACTATGTGGACCAGGCTGGCCTTGAACTCACAGAGATCCGCCTGCCTCTGCCCCCAGAGTGCTGGGATTAAAGGCGTGCGCCACCACGCCCGGCCCTATTTTCTCTTTAAAAAAAAAAATTTATTTATTATTTTTATGTGTTTGTGTGTATTGCCTGCATGCAGGTAAGTGTACCTGTGTTGTGCAATGCCCTGTGGAGGACAGAAGAGGCTGTCCGATCCCCTGGAACTGGAGTTACATACAGTTGTTAGCTGCCATGTGGGTGCTGGGATTCAAACCTGGGTCTTCTGCAAGAACACTCAGTGTTCTTAACCACTGAGCCATCTCTCCAGACCCATATTTTCAAGAATATATTCCATTTGAGGCTGGAGAGATGGCTCAGAGCTTAAGAGCACTGGCTGCTCTTTCAGAGGATATGGTTCAATTCCCAGCACCCACATGGTGGCTAACAACCTTCTGTAACACCAGTTCCAGGGGATCGGACACCTCTTCTGTCCTCCACTGGCATTGCATGATACAGGTATACTTACATACCTGCAGGCAATATACTCATGCACAAAAAAATAAAAATAATTTTTTAAGAAAAGGAATATGCCCGTCATGGTGGCACACGCCTGTAGTGGCGCATGCCTGTAGTCCCAGCACTTGGGAGGCAGAGGCAGGTGGATCTCTGTGAGTTCAAGGCCAGCCTGGTCTACATAGTGAGTTCCAGGACAGCTGGGGCTGAAGGGAGACCCTGTCTCAAAAAGACCAAAAAAAAAAGAAAAGGAATATAATTTTTTCAAAAAAGGAATATATGCCAGGTGTGGTGGCGCAGGCCTTTAATCTCAGCACTTGGGAGGCAGAGGCAGGCAGATCTCTGTGAGTTCAAGGCCAGCCTGGTCTACATAGTGAGTTCCAGGACAGCTGGGGCTACTGGGAAACCCTGTCTCAAAAAGACTCTCCCCCCCAAAAGAATATATTCCATTTGGGTGTGTCTACTATTTTTCTCCTGATTAGACTGGAGTTAAGGTTTTTGCAGAACAACCCCAGAGGGGCAGTCCATTCTCTTCCTCATATAGGGATTGTGTGCTTATGTTGGTAGTGTTAACCTGACCACTTAAGGTGCTCTCTGCCTTAAGGTTACTGGTGGTTGGGTTCTGGGCTGGGTGTTTACAGGTTCTTGAACTCCTATTCAAAGAATTAAAAGAATAAAGGCACACAGATTTTCAGAATAGCAAGGAAACTTTTACAAAAGCAAAATGATATTATGGATCAGAGAAAAACGCACTGTCAAGAGTGGCAGTGGCCACATGAGTGATGGTATTCAAAAGTTCTGAATGGGATTTCATTTTTTTCAAGATTTATTTATTATTTTTAATGTATGTATAACTGTGTGTGCCTTCATGAGTTTATGTGTACCACATGCCCGAGGAGACCAGAGGGTTTAAATCCGCTGAAACTGGATGTGGGTCCTGGGAATCAAACCCAGGTCCTCTGCAAGAGCAGTAAGCATTCTTAACCACTGAGTCATCTCCCTAGCCCCACAGCTGACTTTTATAGGTTCAAAGGAAGGGGAAGTTTGGTTGCTAAGGAGCATAGTTCCATGGCTCTTTGTTGTGACTGACATGCCCCTTCCCATGAATCTGATTTTAATTATATATATGCCCAATAATACATAAGCATAAAATGGTAAATGGAGAATTTGCTCTAAAAAATCATTTAATGAACACAATTTACCTAACAGCATGTACCCAAAACTAGTTTAGGCTGGACTGGCCTCCCTATGCTCCTACCTGGATATAACTAGGGTAGGAATGAATAGAAACTATGTCTGATGGTTGTTGAGACGAGGAGGAACTTATTACTTATTCCATCGTTTGGTGTGGCATGTGCATGTATGTAACTTGATGTAGATTGGTACCCTAGGTGCTAGGTGCATTTTTAGGAGAGAGATATGTGTGCATATTACATGCAGATAAGGGTCCTAAGTTGCCAAGTGCATTATTAGAAGAGAGCTGTGTACAGAGCCCAAGCCAAGTGGAGTCCCAGGTTGCTAAGCTTTTCCTTCTGTATGCCTGCTTCATTAATAGCAATGTTACTATTTGCCATTTCCCAAGGAAGCAAGTCACTATGTGTAGCCATCCTCATGGGAAAAGGTATGTGTATAGGGGGAAGGGATTATTTGCATAAATCATTTAGAATTCTCTTTTTGTTTGGTTTTGTTGATGTTGTTGTTTATTTTTGTCTTTTTGAGACAGGGTCTTCCTGTAGCCCCAACTGGCCTGGATCTTTCTATGTAGATCAGGCTGGCCTGGAACTCACAAGGATCCACCTGCCTCTGCTTCCTAAGTGCTGAGATTTAAAGGCATGCGCCACCACACCCAGCCCATTTGGAATTCTTTAAAAAAATATTTTATTATTTTTATTTTATGTGTATGAGTGCATTTTCATGTATATAAGTGCATCTGTCTTGTGCAGTGTCTGCAGAGGTCAGAAGAGAGCATCAGATCCCCTGGAACTGGAGTTACAGACAGTTGTTAGCTGTCCTGTGGATGCTGGGAATCAAACCCAGGTCCTCTGGAAGAACAGCCAGTGCTCTTAAACACCGAGTCATCTCTCCAGTCCCTAGAATCCTTTTGTAAGGAACTTTGCCCCTTCTCTGTCATTTGTTAAAACATTCATTCACATCAGTATGGCTTTATGTGTGCTTTTTTAATATTTGATTAGTATTGTTATTCATTGCTGATGGAATGAAAAACGATATGTCTGGTTGCTCAAGTTGTACCTGGGTCCCCTGACTAATCACTCCTTTCAGGTCTGGAAATCACTAATCTTTCTTCCATTCTTTATATTGTTCAGAATGCTATATGAATAGAGTCATATAACACACAGCCTTTTGGGTCTGGTTTTTTTCACGTACAGAAATGTATAAAGCAAGGTGTGGCACTCATGCCTTTAATCATAGCACTTGGGATGTGGCGGCAGGAGGAGCAGACGTTCAAGGCCAGTTTTGACTGTATACTGAGTTTGAGGCCAGTGCAGGCGATAAGAGACCCTATCTCAAAATAAAGCTTTCTAAAAAGTTTTTTTAAAGGGAAAAAAGGAAAAGCCAGATATGGTGGCTGAGATTAAACACCCGTAATCTCAGGACTTGGGAGGTGGAGTCCAGAAGATCGGAAGTTCAAGGTCATTCTTGGCTACACAGCAAGTTTGAAGCCACTCTGACCTATGTGAAACTCTATCTCAAAAGGAAACATAGAGCGCAGCTCTCCGCGCCAGGACTCCCTAAGCCACATTCACCCTTCCATCCCTCCCGCCGTTCTATACTCCTAGTTTGGGCCCTGCACCATTCCTAGTCTTGAGGCCCCAGACACCTGGGGAACCAATACTGCTTCCTGATCCTTCTCACCCAGACCAACTCAGTCCCTTTCTTGGGCTGAGCACCGCTTCTGGTCCTGGCCCCGCCCTCATCCCTCTCTGCTTCCCTGGGCCTGCACCACCAGCTAACTCTCCTAGCCTGCACTACCATCCTCAGGCCTCTTGGGGTAAGTCTA
>NW_008357637.1:722082-752269 GCF_000622305.1 Nannospalax galili | reverse complement strand
GTCACAGTCGCCCACCTTCTGAGCTCCTCAGCATCTGAGCATGAATACAAACTCATCAGATAGACAGCCTTCCTCTTCCACTAGAGGCTCCATACTCTGCCATCCCTGTCACTGTCTACTGTGCTGTCAGCACCCTCATCCATTCCCCCCTGTCTGCCCTTCTGGTAGTATCTTCTTGAAGTCCCTCAAATTAAGGTAAAGAATAAGAACAAATCATTCTGGAAGAACGCAAAGATAAAGGGTAGCTTTAGATACTTAAGTGATAATAGAATTTATTCTCATAATTGTTTTAATAGCTTTTGTATAATCCCCATCGCTATTAATGAGATATAAAATGTATTTATCAAATCTGTAATCATTATGCCAAAAAATTTGAATTACGTAATATTTTGTATATTGTTAAAACTGTAACTTTAATTGTAAAAAAAATAGATATAAATAATATATATTTGCATATACAAAAAAGGAAACATACACACTCAAAGAAAAGATTCTCGTATGCCATGTGAAACCCTGTTTCAAAAAGAAACATACACACTCAAGCAAAAGATTCTTGTATGCCAAGCAACTCTAGCACATGCTTATCACTGAATGCCATTCTACTGTGTGGAAGTGCCATATTTTATTTTTCCATTTACCTGTTGAAGGATATGAAGCTGGTTTCCAGATCTTTGTGATTATCAAGGAAGCTGCTATAGCAACCATGTGTAAGTTTTGGTATGAACGTACTTTATACTTTTTCATTCATTCACTTGAGCAAAAACATAAGATAGATTTTCTGGGTTGTGTAAACAGCTGCAAAGTGTCTTTTAAAGTGACTGTACTGTTTTGCATTTCCGCTGCAATAAATGAGTATCCCTGTTAGCCTGTATCCTCGTCCTCAGCAGGATTCACTATTGTCAGTTTTCAGGGGGGGGGAGAGAGAGAGAGAGAGAGAGAGAGAGAGAGAGAGAGAGAGAGAGGCTGAGGATCAAACCAAAGACCTTGCGTATGCTAGGCGGCTGCTGCATCACTCAGCTACTCCCTTAGCTGCTTTTGGAGGACTGAACTATTCTGTTGGGTATGTAGGAATATCTAATTGTAGCATTAATTTCATTTCCCTAATTACAAAAGTGATCGAGCATCTTTTTATATAGTTGTATGCCATCCACAGATCATCCTTGTTGAAGTGTCTGTTCAGATCTTTTGCCCATTTTTAAATTGAACTGTTTAGCTTATACTGTTACATTTTATGGGCTCTTTATGTGTTCTGGATATGGATTCTTACCAGGTATGCGATTTACAAGTATTTCTCCAACTTTTAACTTTTTTCCATCTTCTTAACAGTATCCATCACAAAAGTTTTACATTTTGATAAAGTACAATTTATCATTTTTTGCTGTTATATCTAAAAACATCACTAAACCAAGATCATGAAGATTTTCTCCTAAGCGTTCTTTTAGACAGCCTATAGTTTTCCATTTACAACTAGGTCTATGATCCATTTTAAACTTAATGTATAAGGTGTGAGGTACAGGTTGATGTTCATTTCCTTTGCATTTTCATATGGACATCCAATTGTCTGAGCATCATGAAAAGACTATTTCTTCTCCATCAAATGTGTGCTACACCTTTGTCAAAGAGAATCTCTAGAGCTGAGCATGATCTTCCCACCATCAAACTCCACAACAAGGCCCTACTTGTACAGGTTCACTTGTGTCTTTTTTGGCATTCCCATTGTTTTTATTACTGTGCACATTTTTTTTTTACCTAAAACCTTTATATTCAAAGCAGTCTTTTTTTTCCCACAGATGAAAGAATCTGCTACATACAGTCTTCCCAGGTCTGCCTCTTTCAACTATTTTTTAGCCACTGAGTCCTTCTGGCAACTTTGCCTAATTTTAGGGAATGATTCTTGGGTTGATTATTACCTGTGAGTCCTTTGAAGATGAAAGGCACTGGCAGAGCCCAGTAATCAGTGCAGCAAGAACTCTAATGACCTCCCAACCCCTGCCTTACATGCTTAATGGGCTCTTTTGATTATTTTCCTTGATACTGTGAAAAGATGAAAACCTATAAACTGCACCAAACTCCATCAGATTGTGGAAGAAGTTGGTTGAGTTTCTACATGGTTCCGGGTGACAAGAGACGGACCTGTTTTGCCATCTCAGGCAATTTATTTCTCCTTGTCCCTTATTCTGTTTCATGGGATAATGTCAATCATGCTGTTAAAGCACATGTGTGAACAGGCAATGCTGAAGGTCTCTTATCTGAGGGTCACAGTGTGTCAAGGGGCCTCAGGGACTGCAAAGGGCCCGAGGACACATTATTCCTCATGGCACCTGAGATCCCAAGGGGATTGCTGTGCTTCATGTTAAGATGAATTATTATTTGTTGCATGATGCTGCTAACAAATGATTTTCCCTTGGAAGACACACACTGGGGGCATATCTAGGGTTATACAAAATTCTCAGTTTGGTAACTATGATTAAGTATTTCCTTAAGAGGTGAATTGTAGGACTTCGAGTTGACTCAGCAGGTAAAGGTTCTTGCCTCCAAGCCTGACAACCTGAGTTTGCTCTCTAGGACCCACACAGCAGAAGGAGAGAACCAACTCCCATAAAATGTCCTCTGACTGCCAACACACACACACACACACACACACACACACACACACACACACGCACGCACACACACACACATGCACGCACGCACAATGTAAAATAAAAATAAAGTGTATTGAAATATAACTAGGTTAAAGTGATGTTGTTAAAAGAAAATATTGAGCCTGCTCTAGTGTGGATAGAATGTTATTTGCAAATGTTGATTAGTAGTAACATATTATGGTTGTAACCAGGTATCAAATCCATTCATCCATAGAAGGGATGAATTGGACAGAATATGAAAAAAGTGGCAATAGTCTGGACCATAGAGAACAGGACATCTCATCCCTTCTAAATGGGTTCACTACCTCCCAATATTGCCAAATTTGATTTTCAAGAGGAGCTCAAAACTCAATGTTCTCCTATGAAAACAATCAATTTAATTGATTAATTAACATCATTTAAAAATAACGAATGCTCTGTGGACCAAAATAACACATACTAAGCAAATATATCTTAGAACTGTATTTGGGGGGCAAAGCTGAATAGAAGTATCTACAGGCATTCTGGTTGTAATATCTGATGTCGACAATCTGCTAGATCACTGTTAATAACTGTTAGTGTCCTTTAACAAATGTAGTAACAGTATTTCAGATTTGTTTGACATATTTGCAAATGATGTTGGCTCAAAAATTGTTTTCGATTTACTTTAATTTTATGCATGTATGTGTTTTGCTTGCATGTGTATAAATGCACCTGTATCATGCAATGCCCAAGGAGGGCAGAAAAGGGTGTCAGATCCCTAGAAACTGCCATGTGGGTGCTGAATTGGGGTTCTTTGTAAGAGCAGCCAGTGCTCTTAACCTCTGAGCCACCTCTCCAACTCCATAACATAAGCTTTGATGATGCAGTGCAGTGTCAAATATCTTGTTTGATTTGGCAACAAGGATATTATACTCATTAATAATACAGAGGAAGTGAGAGGTTGTGACTTGACTTAATCACAGTGGCTGATGTATCAGAACCAGAGGCAGCACCAAATTCTGACCTCACATCCAGAAGTCTTCTCCTTTACGTTGGCAATTACAGCAATGACAATGCCTTCTGTTTACTGCCTTTCTGTTTCCTTTGACAGTTTATACACATTATTTCTGATCATCAGAACATCATTAATTCTATGTAGGCATTATTACATTCCTTTTACAGGTGTTAGGATTGAGACATAGGTGGGTTAAGTGACTTACTTGAGATTCCACAGCTGGCAAATGACCAAATCTGAGTTCAGATTCCACAGTCTGTGCTTTTTAGCTCCTTCAGGCTTCCATTTCTGGGAATGGAAGCAGGGCCAGAGGTGTGTCTGTGTTTACACCCTCAATTCTCCTGTCACATTGACAGAGGGAGACTCTAGCTCAGGGCCTGGAATGAGACATCAAGATAGCTTGGAGGTTTTGTCTTGTTTGTACAGCCCTGTGGGGAGCTTAGTAGGAAAGTGGAACCAGGACCTCACTACTGGTATTCTTAAAATCTCAGCTGGCTAGAGGAACCTCTGACTATAGAAGATGTTTTAGAAAAGTTCATCGGTTTTACTGTGAAATACTCATGACAAGATTGCCAGATGAGCATTTTTAAAAGATTTGGGTGGTGAGAGTGAGTCTGTTAAACTTATAGAAACTAGCTGTACAGCATACGAGAAATGCAGCAAGCCAATTCCTAAGCGCAGAGAACCACAGCATTGATAACCTGGTTTATTTAGCAATAGAATGTCAGGAATAAAGGGAGGGGAAGCCTGTAGATTAAGAAAATGCTTGAGAAGTATACCACCAAAATCTAATGGCCCTTAACCCAAACAAACTGTAAATAGTTAGGGAGATTTGAACACAAACTAGATACTAAAGAGACCTGAGCCAGTGTCCAGTCTACAAAGAGGAGGGTCAACACAGAGGAATCATTTCCTCCATGCTTCCAAGCAAAGCCAGCCATGGTCGAGCAGGACCTTTGACTTAATCTTCACATAGGAACTGGTAAAAGAAAGGAGCCAGCGGCTCCTCCCAAGCCCATGTGACCCCTGAGGAACAGATCCTCAAACGACCTTAAGAGTGAAACTAAATTGGTTTATCTGGGCCAACTGTAGGGTCTTAAACACCCAAAAGGAAAGTATATAACCAAATATTGATGTGGTCAATATAACTTTTTAAGAGTCCATATGTATAGCTAAATGTTACATGACAAGAAACAATGCCAGACAGGAGATACCTTCCTTTGAGTTATTGGCCAGTGTGGCCCAAAAGACTTCCAGACAGTAACCCAGCATAGAGCTGGGAAAATGAACAGCAGATTCCAATCTTATCTAAAGGAATATTGAGAACTGATTGCTGCTAGATGAGGAACAGCTGATCTTCGTAAAACAAGGATCTCTAGATAGGCTGACTAGGTTCAGCAGATGGACAAGCACTGGGGAATGGCTGGGGTTGCGGACAACACAGCAGACATTAGCAGGGATATCAGAATATAGGGGCTCTAGTGGAGGGAGGGAGCCTATGGGAGGGTACTACCTGGGAAGTGGGTGTATAAATTAATAATAATAGTAGTAATAATAATAATAATAATAATAATAATTCTTCAAAGCATAAAAATTTGCTCCTTAATAATTAATAAACAGAGTATGGAGGCTCTAGTGGGAGAGGAAGGCTGTCTATCTGACGAGTTTATATTCATACTCAGATGCCCAGGAACTCAGAATGTAAGCAACTGTGACCAGTAATAGTCATATGTATAGAGATTAGAAATGGATGTGAAAACGTCTCAGTGTCAATTGCCTTAAAATGAATTTTAATGTAGGAAACAGCATGTTTTAAAATGAAATGGAGATCTTTAAAGGGTAAGAACTCATTCAATTTTATGTCTTACATGGTTTATACTGAGTTCACTATTGTATAACTGTATTAATTCAACTATGATCCTAAAAATTTACAGCCACTTTTGAAAGAGATGTATCCATGCTCTGGAATGTGTTACTGAATATGTTAAAGCTGTAATGAAATGCTGCTTCTAATCATCTGGTTATTAAATTTTAAAAAAATTAAAAATTTAAAAATAGTAATTCTTCAAAGCATAAAAATTTGCTCCTTATTAATTAGTAGTTGTGAAACATTACCATCAAAATCTACCTGATGGCTTTATATCCATGCTCAGTTGCCAAGGATCTCAGAAAGTAACAGACTGTAACTAGTAATGATTATCTATTATTATCTCTATGTATCTGATTGGAAACACATGTGCAAACATCTAAATGTTAATTGCATAAAAAATGAATTTTTCTGTGTGAAACTGCGTATTTTGATAATGAAATAGAGATCTTTTTTAAAGGTTAAAACCTTATTCAATCTTATGTCTTATAGGGTTTATACTGAGTACAATATTGTATAACTGTATTAATTCAACTGTAAACCTAAAAATTTACAGCCAATTTTGAAAGAGATGCATCTTAGCTCTGAAAATTGTTATTGAATATGTCAATGCTGTTGTAATGAAATGCTTCTTCTAATTATGTGGTTATTAAATAAATAAAATTTTTTTGGTCTTTTTGAGACAGGGTCTCCGTGTAGCCCCAGCTGTCCTAGAACTCACTATGTAGACCAGGCTGGCCTTGAACTCACAGAGATCTACCTGCCTCTGCCTCCCGAGTGCTGGGATTAAAGGTGTGCGCCACCATGCCCAGCTAACAAATAATTTTTTTAAAAGTTTAAATGTGCTAGTCAATTTTAGTTATACATTAAAAAAATTAGAGGCCTTTGGGTTTTTCAACTTTTATTTCTATTACTTTGTGTCATTTGCAATATCTCTCAATCTTATTACTTTAAGGTGCAAGTTTCTTTTGTTCATTTTTGGATAGGTATTGCATACATTTATAACAAGATCCAACAAAAACAAAAAAATGAATAGTGGGAGCTGGAGAGATGGCTCAGCAGTTAAGAGCACTGGCTGTTTTTGCAGAAGCCTGGGTTCGAATCCCAGCACCCACATGGCAGCTAACAACCATCTGTAACTCCAGTTCCAGGGGATCTGACACCCCTTTCTGTCCTCTGTGGGCATTGCATGACATGGGTGTAGTTACACACATGCAGACATAACACTCATACACATAAAAATAAATAAATAAAAATTTAAAAAATGAATAGTGCAAAATAAGCTTGCCTCTCTTCATTGTGACTGAGTCACACAGCCTGCTTCTAAGGCAATGAAGGTGTGCCCTGGTGGAATCATTTGGTATAATTTATTTTGATTTATATAAATCTAACCTGTTTTTTTTTTTTTCTCCAAATGCTTACTAGGCTGTTCTAAAACTATTTAATAGAGTTTCCCAGAATAAATGTGATTTGAAATAGCACCCTTTGTTGTAGGTGCTTTGTACAGATACACTAGACACCCAGCCTTTCTTCCAAGAAGTAGTTTATTCATGTTAGCACTGACTCAGAAGATTCCCACCCAAAGTCCAAGCATCAAATGCAGCAGAGCTTAGCCTTTTATAACTCCCACCCCCATCAGTTCCCCTTTACAGTTTAGTCTCTTTGTGTCCTCTGTATGGTAACATATTCTGACTGGATGTCACATGCTGCAGGGTCATGATAGGCAAGATGTGTATGTGCACTCAGGCACAGAACATGCTGCATTGCTTTCCCTTTGTTCTGGGCAGACCCTGCCGTACCTTTTCATACTAAGATGCATCCCTAGATGCATTTGATTCTATATATAGTCTATTTTGTCCCATGGCTTATGACTATAAATTAGAATAACATTCTGTGAATTATTATTGTTTTGCAATGTACTTCAATAGCTCGCAGTGTTGGTAAATTTTCATTATTTCCTTTTTCCAGAATTTTTCTTTTATTCTTATGTGCTCATTTTTCCGTGTGAACCAGATCAAGAATCAGAAAACTTTTTCTGTAGCAGGACAAAGAGCAGTTACTCAAACTATGCTGTTATAGTGTGAACGCTTGATTAGTATAGTATATTTTGATTAGTATAGGTTTACAGTATGATTTGAAATCAGGAAATACTAGCCCTCCATAGTGAGTTCCAGGTCAGCTGGGGCTACAGGAAGACCCTATCTAAAAAAAAAAAAAAAGACCCCCCCCAAAAGGTCTGAATTTTTATTGGAACTAGAATGATTCTTTAGACCACTCACTTTGAGTAGTATTGTGCATATTAACAATGTATTTTTTTTTGCTCTTTTATTGAATGTTTGTGATTTTCGTACAATATGTTGATGGTACTTAGATCCCCTGCCCTATCCACACCTCCCCCTGCTGCCTCCACTCAACTTAATGTACTCTCATATATAATACGGCCTATAGAGTCTGATTTGTCTACCCAAATGTCCTTCAGAGTGGGCCCATTCATGGGGCTACCAAGAGTCCCATCCCTGTAAGATACTGTCTTTACCCCTCCCAGCAACCATCAATTACCAAAAGTTCCTTAGTTTTTTTTTTTTTTTGGTCTTTTTAAAACAGGGTCTCCCTGTAGCCACAGTTGCCTGGAACTAACTATGGAACCAGGTTGGTCTCCATTTTACAGAGATCTGCCTGCCTTTGCCTCTCAAGTGCTGGGATTAAAGGCGTGTGCCACTACACCAAGCAGGTTTGGATTTCTTACCCATTTCCCCATGTCTGTGGGATTTTGTCTGGTTTGAATTTGCATAGTACTTGTGCATGATGTCACCATCACTGTGAGTTCATATGAGTTACTGACAGCTGTCTGGAAGACTGTTTCCTTGTGGTCATCCACTCCCTCTGGCTCTTACCATCTCCACCTCCTTTTCCACAATGATTCCTGAGCTTTGGGAGGCGGAGGCTTTAAATAGTTGTCCTATTCAGGGATAATCACTCTGCAGCCTCTTGTTCTCTGCACATTGGCCAATTGTGGGTTTCTGTGTTAATCACCATCTGCTGCATAAAGAAACTTCTCTGGTGAGAGGTGAGAGATGCATTCATTCCATGTGTAGAGGTTGCATTGAAGGTGTATCACTTAGGGTTAAGCATCTCAGAGATACTTATTCTCTATATTTGACCAGATCTGTAACTCTGTAATAGTCTGTTTCCAAAAGAAACTTCTTTGATGAGAAATGCATGAAAGGTACACTTGTTTGTAAATATGAGGATACATATTTAGAATAAAGAAATTATGTTGGTCTACGAATATGGCAAAAGTAGGGTTTTCTCTAGGATCTATGACCTTTCCAGTGATGTTTACAGTATCACACATGAGAGTCCTCCCATTGAGCAGGCCTTAATTCCAATTAGACAACTGTTGATTATCCCCAAGATAAAAATGCCACTACTGCACCAATATCAATAGTTTTCTGGGCCAGTCATTGTTGTGATTATTAGGCTTTGCATTTGGGTAGGACCATTGATTAGTTTTCTCCATTGACAGTTTATATAGTGTTCTCTGCTACAATAAAAGCTACTCTTCAGGGAGGTTTCCAGGCCAGTTCTAGCTTGATTGCTTCAAGTCCTGTGTCTGAAGTGTGGTGTCTGAAGTATGGCCTGTTTTCAGCAATAGGATCTTACCTTCAAGTTCTGGGAGGCAATCAAGGGCAGTGGCAATAGCCTGTATTATGTTAGGTGCCTCTTGGACTGCCCTGACCAACAATTTGAAGGGAGGTTTCTTTTGTCTGGCACTGTGTTTAATAAATGGTACTGGAACAATAGGTAATCACATGCTAAAGAATGCATTTGAGGGGCTGGAGATATGGCTCAGCTGTTAAGAGCACTGACTGCTCTTGCAGAGGACCCAGGTTCTATTCCCAACATCCACATGGCAGCTAAGAATCGTCCTTAACTCCACTCCAGTTCCAGAGGAATCCTAAGCCCTCTTCTGATCTCCATGGCATTGCATGACACGGGTGCACTCACATACATTCAGGCAATACACTCATACACATAAGATAAAAATAATAAATAAAATATATTTTTAAAAAAAGAACGGTAGGCGGGTCTGTGTGAGTTCAAGGCCAGCCTGGTCTACATAGTGAGTTCCAGGACAGCTGGGGCTACAGGGAGACCCTGTCTCAAAAAAGACCAAAAAAAAAAAAGAAAAAAAAGAATGCATTTGAATTCTTACCCTATTCTCTATATGAAAACTAATGAAAAAATGGACCAGTGATCCAAACACAAGGGCTAAAACTATAAAATTCCTAAAAGAAAACATAAAAGAAATCCTTTATGGCCTTTGATTTGGCAATGAATTCTTAGTTATGGCATTAAAAGCACAACAACAAAAGAAAAAAACATCAGCTGGAGAGCTGGCTCAGCAGTTAAGAACACTGGTTGTTCTTGCAGAAGACCCAGGTTTGAATCCCAGCACCCACATGGCAGCTAACAACTGTCCATAACTCCAGTCTCAGGGGATCTGACAGCCTCTTCTGACCTCCAAGGGCATTGCATGACACAGATGCACTTACCTACATGCAGGCAATACATGCACACACATAAAATAAAAAATAATAATTTTTTTTTAAAAAGTTAAAAACTGTCTGTAACTCCAGTTCCCTGGGATCCAACAGCCTCTTCTGTCCTCCGTGGGCATTGCACGACACAGGTGCACTTACACATGCAGGCAATACACGCATACACATAAAAAATTTTAAAAAATTTTTTAAAAAGTTAAAAAAAAAGAAAAATCAACTAAGCTGGACTTCATTGAAATGGAAAAACTTAGCTAGGCGTGGTGGTATATGCCTGTAATTTCAACACTCAGGAGGGTGAGAAAGGAGAAGTAAGAGTCTGAGGGCTACACAGTGAGTTGCAGGCCAGCCTGGGTTACAAAGTAAACCCTGTCGTAAAAGAAAATTTTTATCAAAGGACATTATCAAGGAAGTGAAGATATTTATAAAGTATATATTAGATAAAGATTTAATATCCAAGATATATAAAGAAACCATACAAATAAACAATGAAAAGACAAACAGCCCAGTTAAAAATGGACAAAGGACTTGCAGAGACACTTCTCAAAAAGAAGAGATACAAATGTACAAGTGGCCGACAAGCACATGAAAAGAAGTTCAACATCTTTAGTCATTAAGGAAATACTAATCAAAACTCCAGTACACACTGATGACTAGTATTTAAGAAATGAACCTAGAAACATTTAAAACAATAACAATAAAAAGGAAATAACACACAGTAGTGAGGATGCAGAAAATTGGGACTCTCATGAATTTGTTAGGAGGAGCATCAAAAAGTATTGCCCCTATGGAACAGTCCATCAGTTCCTCAGACAGATGAATATAGAATTACTGCATAACCTGACAATTCCACTTCTAGCATAATGCCAAAAGATTTGAGTGTTTGTTTTGGGTTTTTTGTTTTTGAAACAGATCTCTCTGGAGTCCCAGCTGAGCTGGAACTCACTACGTAGACTGGGCTGACTTCGATTTCACAGAGATCTGCTGCCTCTGCCTACTGAGTGCTGGGATTAAAGGTGTGCACCAAAAGATTTAAACCAAGGACTAATGAAATATTTGTATGTGAATGTTCATAGCAGCATTATTTACCAAGTGGAAAGGCAGAAACAAGCTATCATCAACAGATGAATGGATAAACCAAATGTAGCATATATTACTCAGTCCTAAAAAGGAATCAGGTTCTGAGCTGGTAAGATGGCTCAGTGGGTAAAGAGATTGCTGCTAAGCCCGATGACCTGAGTTCCAGCCCTGAGCAAAATGAGAGAACCAACTCTTGCAAGTTGACCTTTGATCTCCATACTCATGCTGTGGGCACACATGTAGCTCCCCTCCCCTCCCCTCAAATAAATATATTTTTAAAACCCTGTACTAATCACTTTTCTGTTGCTGTGATAAAATATCATAACCAAGAACAACTTGAGGAAGAGTTTATTTTGGCCTATGGTTCCAGAGGGCTATATGTCCACAATGGTAGGGAAGACATGGCAGCACGTGGCAAGAGCAGGAAGCTGGCTGATCACATTTCCTCTGTACACAGGAAGCAGAGAGAGCAAGGAGGAAGTGGGAGGAACCCTCAAAGCCTGCCCCCAGTGATACACTTCCTCCAGCAAGGTTGCACCTTCTAAAAGTTCCATAGCCTTCCCAAACAGCACCACCAACTGGGGATCAAGTGTTCAAATACATGAACCTATGAGGGACATTTTTCATTCAAATTACAAGCCCATAACTCCATGAAGTGCTGTTTATTACACTGCAAAATCATATATATTACTGCTGTTTGCTTATTGATTTAGCTATAGCTTTAAAGAAATGTTAAATTCTAGCACTGGCAGAAAATTTGTTGGAGGGAATTTAAACTATTGCATATTTCCAGACTTCTGTCTAAACAAATGTGCAGATAAATTAACTGGATATACAGTTGGTGGTAACAGCAGGGATCTGTGAAGGGTGTGGTTGTAGTTCATAGTTTTAAAAATCTTGTTCTAAATACAATAGTCAGACACAAGCTTCTTTGATGTTTACGTTACCATTCTTTTTATTTTTATTTTAAAATGTTTTATTATTTTTATGTGTATGAGTGTATTGTCTGCATCTGTGTAAGTGCATCTGTGTCATGTAATTCCCACAGAGGTCAGAAGAGGGTGTTGGATTCCCCTGGAGCTGGAATTATGGACAATTATTAGCCACCATGTGGGTGCTGGGAATCAAACCTGGGTCCTCTGCAAGAGCAGCTAATGCTCTTAACAACTGAGCCATCTCTCCAGCTCCCTACATTACCATTTGTGCTGGATAGCCTTAATGTCAACTTGACACACCTGGGTTGAGGGAGTCTCAACTGGGAAATTTCCTCTATTGGACTGGCCTGTGGCCATGTCTGAGGGGCATCTTCTTGATGAGTAATGTGGGAGGGCCCAGCCCACTGTGGGTGGTGCCACCCCAGGCAGGTGGGCCTGTGTTGCATAAGAAAGCAGGCTGAGCAAGCGAGTAAGCAGTATTTCTCCATGGCCTGTGCTCCAGCTCCTGCCTCCAGGTTCCTACCCAGAGTTCCTACCTTGGGCTCCCTGATGAACTGTGACCCAGGAGATGTAAGATAAATAAACCCTTTCCTCCCCAAATTGGTAGTGGTCAGAGTGTTTTGTCACAGCAATGAAGAAACAAACTAAGACACCATTCTTGACAGAATTTCATTTTCTAAAGACAAAGAGAACTGAATGAATGGTAATGTATGCTAATTTTAAAATTAGATAACAAAGGGATCTGGTGGTACAGATTTTGTGGTGATTTTATTGTTGGTTTTTTTAAAAAAAATTTTGAATTTCATACAGTATATTTTGATCACATTTACACCCTTTCCTCTATCTGCACCCCTCTTATAGCACTCCCCACACTGGAATTCATATATTCTGTCATGTTAAGGCCTATTGAGCCAAGTTTATGCCCCTAAATGTCCTTAGGTGTGAATCCACCCACTGGAACCTGGTTAACCTGAACTATATTAGCCACTTAACCTAAGTTACTCCATCTTGCTCTGAATAGCTATTTTAACAGTAACCTCTTTTCACTTATGGGAAATATTTAAAGAGACAACAGCTTTGAGTTCTAAGAAATAGCTCAATCACAAACCAGTGGAACGTGCTAATCTCAGACATTCTGCTGCTTGTTTTCACTTCTGTAACTCCCTTGCTATTTTAGGCCACCTTGACACAAAGTATAAGACCACCCTGTTATTGTCTGACCACCCGGTAACTGCTGATTTCAGCTTTCTTACTATACTTGTTATGGCTAGGGAGTTGGCTAATTTTAAAATTACAAAGTTGATTGCCAAGTTATATGACTGTATCACTTGTCTGTATAATGATTGGTTGTTGATTAATAGATTCAAAGTTCTGCTATGTTGTACAAACCTGACTGGTTCACATCCTGTTTGAATAATATTTCTGTAATCCTATAAAAACTTTGACCCAACAATGATCAGGGCTGGATCTACTCCCGGGATAAGACAGCCTGGCTGGTCGAAATAATAAACATTTACCTTGCTACTTTTCTTAAAGTGGTGCTGGTGATTTTTTTGTGAACTCCAACATATAACAAACCTATCTAAGGTCACTTCCTTGAAGAACACCAATTCTCCATAGCCCAGTAGTTACCAGTTGCCAATACAATAGTTTCTCAGGAAAGGTTGGGGTTTTTTACTCATTTTCCCACTTGTATGCTGGGTTTTTGTCTGGTTTGAGCTTACATGGGTCTTGTGCATGCTGTTACCATTATTGTAAGTTCATATGAGTAACTTCGTAGGTGTCTGGAAAACTGTTTCCTTATGGTCATCCACCACCTCTGGCTGTTACAATCTTTTCAACCCTTCTTCTGAAATGGTCCCTGAGCCATGGGTGACAGAGGTTTGATATGCTGTTTTGTTTTATTTTGTTTAAGAGAGTCACCAATTTAATAGAAACTTGTCCAAATCACAGCACAAGTATTTCTGGAAGTGTTCTAGTTTTGTGTGTGTTGCTGTGAGAAAATACCATGACAAAAAGCAACTTAGGGGAAAAAATGGTTTATTTCAATTTACAATTCCAGGTTATGCTCCACCATTGTGGGAAAGTCAAGGCATAAACTTCAAACAGCTAATCACATGATATCCACAGTCAAGAGCAGAGAGAATGAATGCACACATTCAGAACTCCCTGCCTTGGGAGTGGGCTGAGTCTTCCCACATCAAGTAGCTTAATTCAGAAAATACCCCACAGATACACACCCAAGCCAATCCAATGTAGACAAATCCTCTTTGAGATTCTCTTTCCAAGTGATTCTAGGTTATGTTAACTTTCTAATGAAAGCTAACCATCACAAAAATGCCTTAACAATCCTTAAATACTAGTTTGAGTATATCGTTTGATATTTGTTAAAATGCTTTTTTTTTTTTTTCTCAGTGCTGGGGATTAACCCAGGATTTGTGCACACCAAGAAGGCGCTCTCCCTCTGAACCACCTGCAGAGCCCCTTTTCTTTCTTTCTAACTTGCTGTACTCTTTGAGAGTTCAAAAGGTAGTGTGTACTCATGGAGGCTTCCTCTTGACTGGATGGCAAGGCATTTAATAATTCCTTACTTAATGTGATGCTTGCCTGAAGTTTTTGTTCACTGGTTTTTATCATGTCAAGATAATTTTCCGCTAATCTTATTTAGTTTTATTTTAAAAGCTGCTGAATTATTTCAAATGAGTTTTTGACATATTCCTAGGTGGGGTTTTGTGTGTGTGTGTGTGTGTGTGTGTGTGTGTGTGTGTGTGTGTGTGGTTTTTTTTTCATTTAACTTGTGTTACTTTGTTTTTTGATGTTGAACTCTTTTGCATTCTGAAAATAAGCCTTTGGCTATGCTATTTTTTTAAAACTTCGCTTCTGTATTCTATTTGTAATATAGTATTCTGTCTATTCAGAAAAATTTACATCTATAACTGAAATTGTTCTGTAGTTTCTTTTGTAATTTATTGAGTTCTGTGCCTCTATAGCATCCAAGAAAAGCCTTGCCTGTTGCACTTTCTCCCCTGATTGAAACCATATATCCAATTGCTATGTGTCAGCAACTAGAGGGCAGGAACCAGGTCACGATGGATTTTCTGTCTTTTGTGTTAAGCACAATGCTTAGGACATGGTAGGTGCTTGATGAATCTGTATTGAATGAAGGGATGAACAGCTTTGGGAACATTTTCCTTCAATCCAATATTACCTACTGTTTGTGGTCTGCCATACAGCATCTCCACACTCATGTTCCAATGCCAGTCCTACTGTGTTGCTCTCTTCACTAGTTCTTGTGCAGAAATACCATTATTGAACTCAGAATTGCAGTGAGAATGAATAAATTAGAGCCACCTGTCCCAACACAGGTAGTTCTGGAAAATACAAAATTAAACAAAATAGCAAGTGATAGATAAAAAAGTTGGCAGAGAATGAGCAATTGTAGGATGAGGCACCAAGACACAGATAAAACTCTCAGTGGGATAGAGCTTTATTTCGCATGGGATATGTTCCCTTCCAGGAAGGGAAAATTGTCTGCCCAGGTCTTGAGCTGGGGTCTTTTTAAAAGGGAGGCTTCTGCCTGCTGCAGAAGGCGGGAAGATTTTTTTTTTTTTTAAAGTTGGTTGGTGGGGGGGGTGGGGAGTGGGAGAGCGGAACTGTTAAAACCTGTCCTCTTTAGAGATCAAAGGGGAAGCCTGCTGTGTTGGCCAAACAGTGAAGAAAAGTCTGCTTCTCTTGACTTCAAAGACCAAGGTGCTTATCAGCTAGGTTCCCTTTTCTCAGGAGCATGAGAAGTCCTTGGGACCCTTGGGACCCATATTGGTGTGATTTGGGGGAAGATGTACCCCAAAGTTCTGGTGCTATCAGAAAGCAATGGAAATCTTTACAAGGTGAGGTGTGGTAGAGGTTTGAGGTCACTGGAAGTGAGCACTTTGAAGGGGATTGTGGGATGCTGGTCTTGTCTCTCTTTCACACCCTGGCCATCATATGAACAGGACTGCTCCAGCATATACTTTTGCCAAAAGGTACTGCCTCACCAGAGGTCTGAGAGCAATGGGAAAAACTGGCCATAGATTGAACCTGTCAGAAGACATCTTTTCTCTTTGTGCTTTGAATATCTCAGGTGTTTTGTTATAGTAACAGAGAGTTGACTAACAGCTATGTGTGGCATAATAGTATCAATATAAAGTTTAAAAATACAAATCATAAAGCTGGGTATGGTGGTGCATGGCTGTGATCCCAGCACATGGAAGGTGGATGCAAAAGGATCAGAAGTTCAAGATCATCCTTATCAACATAGCAAATGCAAGACCAGTATAGGCTATACGAGATACTCTATCAAAACAGAATAATATTAGGCACTTGTATTCATTTGGTGAGGGTGGCTTTCAACCCCACTGATTAAGTATAGTCTTTCTGCACACTCTTCAGTATTTCAAGAGGTGAAAACCCTGTGCACTACATACATGTTACAAGCTTTCTTGTCACTTGGCTTCTGGTTCAGTTTTGCCAGGGTATGGCACTGGCAGGACATTGGAAAACAGAAGATCGTGGAATATCATTTTTTTTTTCTGTTCCTGGCAGTCCATCTAGTCCAGCAGCAGCAACAGCAGCAGAAGGAGGAGGTGACAGAGCAGCAGCATTCTAGTAGGATCTGTGGCTATTTTAGCGGCAGCAGTATCAACTTTAGCAACTCGACAGAAGCCAGGGGAGCAGGTGCTCTGACCTCATCCTTCCTTCAACCTCTTCCCAATCAGAAGCCGGAGGGCAGGGAAGTCTGGCGAAGTCAGGGAAGTTTGTACCACTCAGTTTCTAAGCACTCAGAAGGAACTGACCTGGAGGCTAAATGGAGGAAATTGTGTGGACCCCATTATCCCACATGCTTCTCTACACCTTTGTAATATCAGTCCTAAGTCTCTTTGCATAAAATCAACAGAGTGGATTCTACTTTCCTCACTGGATGGTGATGAATTCAATCTAGTTTATGGATATGTACCAAAGGAATAATAACTTCCATGGGAATAACAAAGCTCATAGTCAAGAAAATTTTTACTTCTAGGTAGAAGAGAACAGAATGGAATTGGAGACAAGCCACAGGGGGCATCACTTATATCCAAAACACTTTATTTTATTTTAATTTTTTGTCTTTTTGAGACAGGGTCTTCTTGTAGCCCCAGCTGGCCTGGAACTCACTATGTAGATCAGGCTGGCCTTGAACTCACAGAGATCTGCCTGCCTCTGCCTCCCAAGTGCTGGGATTAAAGGCATGAGTCACCACGTCTGGCAACATTTTTTTTAAGCCAGCAGATAAATAGATGAGTATTATTTACATTAGTTTCTGTTTATTAGTCTATGTTTTCATTTGCTCAAACTATTTGATTGCCCAAACCATGTGGGTGTGTACATATAAATGAACCTGTCTTAGCTACTTCTTTGTTGCCGCAGTAAAACACCCGGACAAAGGCAACTGAAAGGAGAAGCTCGCTTTCTCTTTTTTATACAGTTCAGGATCCCAGAGAATGGTGCCACACACAGTGGACAGGTCTTCCCATGTCAGTTAACCTAATTAAGATAATCTCCCACAGGCATGACCAGAGTCCTTTCTCCCAGTTGATTCTAGATCTCATCAATATGAACAATTTGAGATTAACCGTCACAAAAGCTGAATGTGAATTCTAGCTCTGTATTTAGTCTACAGTTGCTTTAGCTGAGATGAGTTGAAATATGGAACTTCTCTTAGTCTCTATGTCCTCATCCATAGGGATAGGGATAATAGTGTCTACCTTATAGGACTATTGTCATGATTAACTGGAATAACATATGCGAACATCCCAGCCTAGCAGAGCGGAGACTCCTTCCTTGCTGAACTTTTAGGCACAATAAGAGCTTGGTCACATGAACTTGGAATTTCTGCAACAGTGCTATGCTACAAGGACGCTACTGTTTTTCTTTTTCCTTTCTTTTAAAAATCATGTAAGTTCCTTCTCTGACTACAAGAGTAGTTGTTGTTCAATACAGAAAGTTTTTAAAAACACAGCCATACAGGAATGAAAATTAAAATTTTGCTATAATTCTGCCACTCATAACAGAAATTATCTATTTTGGAAATAGGAATAACACTGTACATAGTTTGTAGCATGATTCTTTTACTTCATAGTACATGCTAAACATTTTCCTCTGTCAGTGTCATGTGATATCCCTTTCTCTGACTGTTACTATTCAGGTGGATATGCTAGAGTTGATTTAACACATTGCCCATTTGGGAGTTCTTGGTCTCTCCACTGCTTCTGTTAGGGAAAGAGGAATTTACTGCTTGTTTGAATTTACTGCTTGTAACCAATTAACTCAATTGGAGACACAGGCATCCGGAGATAGGGGCAAGTGCTGCAGCCCCCGGAGCCTGACCTGTCTGATCTGTGTCGTGTCATGTAGGCATGTCTGCTTATACAAGATAACAGGGAAGGGTCGCGCCAGGCACATACCACCCACCCTTCCCCGATTGAGACACCTGAAGGGAGTTGTAACATTTTTCTTGTTTTGAAGTTATTGGTTTGTGAAATGCTTGCTTTGAAACTATTGGTTGTATAAGCGCGGGCTTTTGTGTAACGGTTGTGGGAGCCTATATAATCTTTACCTGAACTTGCCTCGGGGTCGATCGCTCTAACCAGACCTGTGTGTCTTGGAAGGACGGTTGGCCCCAGCTAGCTGGTTTAATAAAACTCTGCTTGATTTTTGCATCTCCATACTCGTGCATTTGTTCTCCTGAAGAGACCCACCGAGTCACGGACCCTAACACTTCATTACTGTAATCAATGCTACAGTGGACATCATTGTTGATAAATCTTTGTCTGCATTTCTTAATAAGCTCCTTGAATAAAATACTTGTGGAATTTTGGTAAAGTATTATGTCTGTTTTATGACAAATACTATCAGATATCAGATTCTATGAATGGATTCTACCTCTAGTTATGGTGGAGAGTACTATTTTTCCTGAAAATTACTTTCAAAAAGAGAAATTGGAAACATGGATCTTCAACAGTAGATTCTAATCACTTTGATGACTAAAGAACATTAGGGACGTGCCACATCTTTACAGAGCAGAGGACTTCCACAGGCTACTGAGAGTTCATTTAATAGGCTGTATACAAAGAGATTCTAGACCAATTTTTTTTTGTGTCAGTTTCTTTCTAGAATCAACTAAATGTAGACACCAGCTGGAGGTGATCTAGAAACCAGCTGATCTTCAAAGTTTCTGAATGGTGACCTCATAGTGACTTAGTTGGAAAAATGATGGAGCATAAATCAAGTGCTTTGACCCTGGCCAGACCTGAGATGTAGCTTGGACACTCACATTGTACCTTTTTCTCTACTTCTAGTTTGTGGGGTCTTGGGCCCACTCTCAACTAGTTAAATGGGGAGAAGGATAAATATCAGCTATTAAGGCCTTCCATTCACTTGTTAATTAATTTTTACAATAATATCCCTCTGGCACCTGCCAGCTTCACTCTACAATGAAGCCAATGAATTTGAAAAATAATTAAAGTTAATGAGGTGCTCTTCTGATAGGATCCAAAAAACTTAACAGCCATAATTAGTGAGAAGTGCAAAGTGAGGAAGTATCACTCATTGATAAACAGGATTTCCTCCTAGTGTTGGTAGACAATCCTGGCCATATGTGAAAGCTACGCTCCATTGAGTCACGAAGAGTGTGGCTGGGTTTACAAGCTGCAAGCAAACCGCAGACCAAATACCAATCTTGAAAATATTTCATGATGCTGAAATATGAGATCCTTCCCCTCAAACTTCCAAAACCATTGTGTCCAAATGTTGGAAAGAATTCATGACAGTCTCCCATGAACTCTGTGAGCTCCACAGAGTCAGCCATCACAGCCAAAGCAGGGTACCAAGCTCCGTACTTCTTAGTGATAAAAATAAGCTTGGGAATTAGGGGTATGGAGGAGTTGAACCCTAAATGGACAGAGAGTCTCTGTGAGCTCAGTTTGTACAGATGGTTTCAGCAGGAATTTCTTGAAAGCAAAAGCCATGAGTCTGGAATTACATGGTTTGGGTCTGCCTTGGTGGCTAGGAAGCAGTGATGGATCCAAACAGAGTCTTATCTATGCACACAGGTCTGTATTCTACTGTGAGATGATTGGATGTGGGGGGCAATTAGGCCTTCTTTCTCCCCATCTTAATGGGCAATGAATCTATTTTAATTCATAGACAATATATTGACAATAATTTGATTGATACATGAAAACCTTCCACTAACATTTATAACTAATATTATTTTTTCAGAAGAAACACATTAAAATAAATAAATATATTTAGGTTTAAGAATGATATGAGTGGTAAGATTAAGCATGTGGAACTTGACTCTTTTTGAATTGAAAATTTGGGGCTGGAGAACTGGCACAGCAGCCACTAAAGGCCCAGGCTCACAACCAAAAAGACAAAAGTTTGGTTCCCAGCACCGATACTTGTCTCTCCAGCTACCTTTGCCAGGTGTGGTGGCACACACTCTTAGATCCAGCACTCAGGAGACAGAGGCAGGTAGATCTCTATGAGTTAACACAAATAAAAACAAAATAAACAAAATAAGCAAACAAAAAACTCGTTAAAATACAGGGGCAGTGGGATCGTAGCACTTGGGAGGCTCAGACCGGAGAATTGTCATAAGTTTGAAGCCAACCCAGGATACATAGTTCCAGGCCGGCCTGGGCTACAGAGTGAAGACAGTGCTTCAAGAAACAAAAGATAAATAAATAAATAAATACCTTATTTGATAAAATATGATATATTCTAAAGTGCTAATAACAATTAGATTCTAAAATAGCTATCTTGAATTTTTCCTCAACATTCCAAATTTTCTTTTCTTGTTTTTTTTGAGATAGGGTTTTCCTAGTAGCCCCAGCTGGCCTGGAAGTCCATATGAAGGACAGGCTGGCCTTGATCTCACATATATCTGCTTGCCTCTGCCTCTTGAGTGTTGGGACTAAAGGTGTTGGGACTAAAAGTGTTGGGACCAAAGGTCTGGTGAGGTTCTGAGTTTTAAATTGTAAAATGAATCATTTTATGTGCCATAAGGAAACAAGGGAATGCTGCCCACTGAGTACCGCCCAAAGCTTTCTTAGCATCTGGAATTTGTTTTATGTTTAACAAAACACCCACCCTAAACTGACCAGGCAGAATTCTTATGTATTACACTATTGTTTCTTGGTCTTTCTGTGTTACAGTAACTTTTCCTTTTAATCTGAATCATAGCATAATCTTTTTTAAAGATATTTTAGCAATAATAAATCTCAAGTCCTGTGCTAGGGGCAGTGTACATTACTAAGCCGTAGGGATGGATGAGTGGCTGTGACTTTGCTGGTTCACATGTAGGTGATGACAATGCTTTCTTGCTGCATCTAATTTCCATAGGGATGACCTCTCATAAATGCTCACCCATGCAAGCACTCTGAGGGCCACTACAGGCCCAGTCATCATCATAGTTGTTTTACATCTTTAACTAATTAATGACATAACCCCAAGGTGGGTGCTGTTACATATCCTCATTTCATATATGAAGCAACTGAGGAACAGGGCAATGGATTCGCCTGCTCAGGACCACAGAGTCGCTTAATGTCAGAGCTTATTTGAATGCAGGCAATTTGGCTTAGTATTCAGACTATTATAATGCATTACTTCCACTCTACAGTACTGAAGAGCTGTAATAAGAATAAAAATGTGCTAAGCATGGTGGCATACGCCATTAACTCCAGCACTTGGGAGGAAGAGACAGGCAAACCTCTGTGAGACCAAGGCCAGCCTGGTCTACATAGCAAGTTTCAGACCATCTGGGGCTGTAGGGAGACCCTCCCTCTCTCTCTCTCTCAAAAAAAAAAATGCAGTTGATTGCCTAAATCCACAGATACTTAATAAGCGTGTAGCATAAACTATGCTCTCTGAATTCTCTACAAACAGTTGTTTACTGATGGTTCAAAGGATGAGGCAGACAGAAATACTCCATAGTTTGTTCAAACTACAACGGAACCCAAGCTGTCAGAGAATCTGGGGTTGAAAAAGGGAAGGAAGACTAATTTTAGGACTTACCCATGAAGTGGGGGTAAAACGTCAGTCCAAAGCATAAAGTTCTTGGCTCTAACCTGCCATTGGTACATTAACTCAGCCTTCAGGAGTCCTTACAGTGCTAGGCAAAGGTCAAGTCCAGCCCTTACTGTGGCCACCCACTCCTGAGATCATACTTGGAAGCTGGTGAGCTGAAACGGTGAATTACCTTGATGGAAATCAAAGATTCTGCAGTCTTGAGTTGTTGTCTGGATTCCAACAGACTGTGGTACACTCTGCGATAGGGAAGTTAATTAAACCTAGGAATTGAATTTTTCTTTGTAAAAGAAACGGCCATTGAGTGCTAATCAGCTGTGAAGAAGAGAGCAGAAAGCCAAGGGGATCCATAAAAGAGCTTTGCCCTGTAAACACAGTTGCTTCACCTCCGACCTCTGTAGCTGAGAAAGGATTTGGCTCTGGCAATATCCTCTGAGAAGTTAGCAGCTTGAATCGCTGCCATGAGCAAATGAGTTTTCTCTACGGAGAATGAATTCTCCTGAACTGCTGAAACAAAGGTCTGTGTTCCTGGGTGGCTATTATTTATTATCTAGAGACTCTGTGAAATAACCCCTGCTGTCTACCCTGGGTCTGGAAGTTGCAAGCTGTGCTGCTTAGCTTCTGGCCCAAAGGGACAAGACTCACAGAAAAGAGAAAGTGATGGGGCAAAGTACGAAATGTGGAAACTGCCTAGAAATACGGAGTCAGTCACAGAGCAACATCATAAAGAACACTTATTTACTGTCCTGTCTCCCATCGTTGGGATGAGGCACACACTGAATTATTGATTTTTGATTGTACTCTTCAGACAACACTGTTTAAGGGCTGGACTTCACTGATTTGGAAACCTCTGATTCAGCTATAGTGAATTACTCAATAGCTGCCATGAGCTCACATTCAAAACTTGCCTTTTCTCTGGCGTCAATAGTCTGGAAGATTTTGCATTTAATAACATAGGTCATATGTTATTCATATCTGCAGTATCATAGGTCACTGTTAATGTCCCGATGGTGCACTGCCGTTGCTAATTCTACTATCACTACCACATGGTACAGAGCCTTGGTACACTGGCCTTTGGGGGATACCAGAGTGAGTTGACTAGAAATAGGCTTCTGTGAATTTCCCAGTTCCAAAGAAGCTGGAACACAATTGCCACTTGGATGTCATGTCATCTCCACATCCTGTGTCATCTCAGCAGAAATGGCCTTCCACTGGAGGAAGCCTTCCAGTCCCTCCATCAGCTCCTGTTCTGTTTGATGCCAAATGTCTCCTAACTAGTCCAGAAGAAATACTCCTAGTCTTCTGGATGCTGCTCATTAAAGATGAAATCCTTGAAGGTACAAAAACAGAACATTAGGTAAGTAACAATTTACTAGAGGGTACTTATTTTGATATGCACAATCCCTGACTTATAGCACCCAATAAATATCTGACAAAAAACTAAATGCATTAGTGTGGGATGAGTATCATTGGTGAGGTGGGACATTTTGAAGACAGCATGGCCATCCCTCATTCCCTTTCCTCATCAGTTTTTTTTTTTTTTTTTGTTTTTTTTTTTTTTTGAGTCAGGATATCACCACACAGCCACACAACACAGGCTGGACTGATACTTGAAATGGAACCCAAGGCTGGCCTCATACTCTGAGTCTTCCTGCCTGCCTTACCTTCCTGAGTGCTGGGACAGGAGTGTACCACCACACCCTGCCTCCTAGTCACTTTTTTGAATTGACAACTCCTGGCTGCTCTGGATCTTGAGTACCTGACTCTAACAGCCAAGGTTCAGGGATAGACCTATATTGACAGGCCTGCTTCAGCTCCCCACAAAGTTCTAGGGGTACCGTGGAACCCCAAAAGGCTTCTATGCCCCGCCTGTCTCTGTTCTCTGCAGTAGGGCATTAAGGATTGGGGTATAGGCTAAGGAGATGGAGTACACACACCAGCTTCAGTATTCTGACTGCACAGGCCACCATTAGAGGCCTTCGAGTTTCCCTTCTCTTCTCTCCTTCCCCTGTCCTGTCCCTTCCATCTGTCATGTTTATGATGGCAGTGACTACCCCTACACAAGAGAATCCAGAGACAGGGCAACCCAAAAATGAGCATAGGACATGGAAAGACGGTTTTCTTGGCAAAATACACAGATCTCCAAGAAGAATAAAGAGAACAAATACTTGACTGGTTATCAAAGATCAAAAGTTAAAAGTAATAAGTTTAGCTGGATATGGTAGCTAATGCTTGTAATTCCAGCACTTGGAGTCTGAGACCAGAGGATTGCCATGAATTGGAGGCTAGCCTGGTCTGTACAGCAAGACCCTGTCTCAAAACAGACAGAAAAACAACAACAACAAAAATATGCTATGCCTATCAGAAAGAGAAGAAGTAAAAGGAATGAAAGAGGAAATAGGAAAATGCTTTTAGCATTTGCATTACGTTTTATTTATTGGTGTGTGTGTGTGTGTGTGTGTGTGTGTGTGTGTGTGTGTCTATGAGAGATTTACACACAAGGCCATACTGTGCATGTGGAGGTCAGAATACAACTTCTGGGAGTCAGTTCTTTCCTTCTGGGTCTGGGGATTGAATTCAAGTTGTCAGGCTTGGTGACAGGTGCATTTACCTACTGAGCCATCTTACAGAAGACCTGGGTTTGATTCCCAGCACTTACATGGTGGCTAACAACTGCCTGTAACGCCAGTTCCAGGGGATCTGATACCCTCTTCTGACCTCTTCAGGCATTGCATGACACAGGTGCACTCACATATACTTATACACATAAAATAAAAACAACAAATAAAATATTTTTTAAAAATCAGGGGTTGGTGAGATGGCTCAGTGCCACCCAAGCCTGGCAATACAGAGGCCACATAGAGCTGGAAGGAGAGAACCAATTCCATAAAGTTGTCCTCTAACCTCTATACGTGTTCTATGGGAGATTTACATTTTAATCTTTCTACTAATATGTCATTGTAGTTTTTGAGCAAAGCATATGGATTATTTGAGTAATAAAAATCATTGCTATAATTAATATTGTATTGAATACTTAAAATTTGAAGAGAGTAGATCTTAAATGTTCTCATATACATACGTATTTAACTAGGTGAGGTGATGGATTTATCAACTAGAGTGTAACAGTCATTTCATGATAAATACACAAATCAAATTACCATGTGGATATCTTCAATACGTTCAATTTTATTTGTCAATTATGCTTCAGAAAAGATGGAAAAAGTCATTTCTCAGTTCAATGAAAATATAATTTCTATTTAAAATGAGAAAACCCACAAAAATCATGTTTTCAAGCTGAAATCTTTCTTAAAGAACATCTGAGCCTTTTTTCTTTTCTTTTTTTATTTAATAACCACATATTTAGAAGCAGCATTTTATTACAGCTTTAACATATTCAGTAACAATTTCTAGAGCAAGGATACATCTCTTTCAAAAGTAGCTGTAAATTTTTAAGTTCACAGTTGAATTAATGCGGTTATACAATATTAAACTCAGTATAAACCCTGTAAGCATAAAATTGAAGTTTTTAACCTTTAGTAGATGTGATAAACATTACCATTGAAATCTGCCTGATGACTTTATATCCATACTCAGGTGCCAAGGATCCAAGTGTAACCAACTGTGACTAGTAATAATCAGATACATAGAGATTAAAGACACATATGCAAACATCTAAGTGTTAGTAGCATTAAAAAAATGTAGGAAACAGGGCTGGAGAGATAGCTCAGCGGTTAAGAACACTGATTGTTCTTGCAGAAGACTTGGGTTCGAATCCCAGCACCCACATGACAGCTAACAACTGTCTGGAACTCCAGTCCCAGGGGATCCGACAGCTTCTTCTGTCCTCCTCGGGCATTGCACGACACGGGTGCACTTACCTACAGGCAGACAACACACGCATACACATAAAACATAAAAATAATAAATAAAATATTTTTTAAATGCAGGAAACAGCATATTTTAAAATGAAATGGAGATCTCCTGAGCCCCTTATCTTACAAATAATGCCCTGAAGCTGTGGGAAGGTAGCTGACTTGCCCAAAGATATCACCCCAGGCCATGTCAAAGCCAGAATTTGATCTCAATCCAGTTCATTGCTCTTTCTAAATCCCCAGTGGGAGGCCAAGCACAGAGGTATTTCCTGGGGCAGCATGGAACTTGTATAGCTTGGTGTGGGCACAGTCCTTCACTGACTCTTGGGAGGTCAGATCCCTGCGTGCTCAACAACTGGAAGAAAACTCTCAGAGCATGAGAAGCGCCCACCAGGCTGCCTGGCAAGCTGTAGTTTCCCACTTGGCAGGTGAAATCCTCTCCAGAAAACAATATGTTATAAAGAACTCCCCTTGGAAGGGTGACAATGACAACTTTCATGAGGAAGGCTCTAAGGCAACCAACTAGATGCCAAATGTAATTAAAAGAGCTCCACAGCTCTGAGGAGACGAATTGGTCCAGCCTCCACTCAGCATAGGCTGGACTACACTAATAGATTAGCTGAGATCAATAAAGGGAAACGTAATTACAGAGTCTTACTCTTATGCACTGCCCTTAGTGTGTAGTTCTTGGGGTGATGTCACAGAGGTCAGCTTTGGGATCTGGAGGACACTGCATTGATTTCTGCATCTTTCCATCTATATAGGATTAGGCTGTGTAGAACCGCTTAGACCATCTGCCTTCTCTCCTCCCTACCTGCTCCCATCCTAGTCGCACTTCTAACCTTGGTCTGCTTCTTCCAGGAACTTGGACCCAAGTCCAGAAAGATTTAAAATCATTTTCATCCAGTCTAGCAACTTGCCATCTTCAGCCTGTGTAGAGGAATATTTGTAATTTAGTGCTAACATCCTCCGTTACTGAGTTGAACTGATTGTATATGTTTTTTAAACTTGTCTTTTGTTACTTAATCTTTTTTCCTTTCTTTTCAGGGAGTCCTGGGTTAGCAGGCTCAAGTTGTTAAAAGCCTGGAGAACTCAGAGACGGTGAGCCCCCGTTGCATTAGCTTGGATTCAGATGGGTTGTGTATAAGGGAGGAACACATACCTGGCTGAACTTGAGACCTTGGTCCCTCTAAGTGTAGCATCTGTGATAGTGTATTGACTTTCAACTTGACAAGGTCTAAAATCACCTTTGAGACTAATCTCAGGGAAAATCTATGAGGGATTTTTTTACATTATGTTAATCAAGGTGGGTAGACCCACCTAACTACCAAACTGAATAAAAAGGAGAAAGGAAGCTAAGTTCTAGCATTCATCTCTCTCCTTCCTAACTGTGGACACAATGGGACCAGTCACCCAAGCTCCTGCCACCCTGACTTCCCCACATGATGGGCTCCACCCTGGAAGTGTGAGTCAAAAAAAACTCCTTCCTTCCTTAAATTGCTTTTGTCCGGTGTTCTTGTCACAACACCAGCAAAATGGGCTAGAGAGATGGCTCAGCTGTTAAGAATACTGACTGTTCATGCAGAAGACCCAGGTTCGAATCCCAGTGCCCACATGGCAGGTAACAACCATCCAGAACTCCAGTTCCAGGGGATCTGACAGCCTCTCCTGTCCTCCATAGGCATTGCATGACATGGGTGCACTCACCTACATGCAGGCAATACATGCATACACACAAAATAAAAATAATAAATAAAATACTTTTAAAAAAAAACAACAACCAGCAAAATAACTGATTTACATTGCCTGCTTTAATTTTTATTTGCTGTCTCCAGCATACTGAATTCTACTCTCAAGGTCATTTCACCATCTGAGGTAGCTGAGAGAGTGCCAACCATGAGGAAGGATGGGAAGAACACGATGGTAAAACTGGCTGGAGACTTGGCATCTGGGAGGCAGCCTATCTTCCTTGGGTGACTTTGCCCCTTCCTACTGTAATCTGAAATGTATTTCTATAGCATTTTAACTTTTTAAAAAAATATTTTCTTTATTATTTTTATTTTATGTGTATGAGTGTATTGCCTGCATGTATGTGAGTGCACCCATGTCGTGTAATGCCACAGAGGTCAGAAGAGGGCTTCAGATTCCCCTGGAACTGGAGTTAAAGATGGTTTGCAGCCACCATGTGGGTGCTGGGAATTGAACTTGGGTCTTCTGCAAGAGCAGCCAGTGCTCTTAACCCCTGAGCCATCTCTCCAGCCCCAGCATTTTAACTCTTAAAAGGAAAATATTTCCCCCAACTTCCCATTCTTGTTACTCTTTGTACCTGTGTTTGTGTTGTGTGTGTGTGTGTATGAGTGAAGACGTGTGTGGGTGGAAGCATGTATATGAGTGGCTGTAGAGGTCAGAGGTCAGCCTTGGCTGTCATTATTCAGGGGCCTTCCACCTTTTCTTTGACACAGGATCTCTCACTGGCCCAGAACATTACCAGGTTGGCCAGACTAGCTGACCAGTGAACTTCTAGGTTCTACTTGTCTCTGCCTCTCACTTTGCCATCTCTGGGATTACAGGCACATACCACCAGGCCTGGCTTTTTATGTGGGTTTTGGGAGCCAAACTCAGGACTTCATACTTTGAGGCAAGTGCTTTACCAACTGAGCCATCTCTCAGGTCCCACTCCTCTACCCATTTGGATAAACCACTTTCTTGTAGCCTTGAAGTCATTTCAACCAGGGTTATCTTGGAATTTCATCAGCCCATTTCCTACTTATCAGGGCTTCAACTCATGCTAACATCACAAACTACTCAGATTGGTCCTGTCAGTGCAAAATGATCCTTACAAAGTGATGATCCTTACAAAAGAGATGATCTGAACTCCTCAGAAGTTGCTTTAGAAATAAGAAGGAAAAGACACAGAGGCAAGTCCCAGCCTCCCATGGATACTTTGTTGTATGGTCCTATAAATGGAGTCCAGCATGGTCCTTATATAGGTAAACAAAGAAGCTGGCTGAGAGGGAGATGGAAAAGAGGCACAGGCATCTTCTAAGGTGCAATGGGAAAGGAGTGTTCTGTGGCCCTCCATCTATAAAGCCACCTATCTGTGCTCACGGAAGGCTACTCCCAGAGCTTACCTCCCCAAAGTTAGGCCCTGTAAGGCATGAGGAAAAGTTATCTTACCTGTGGTGAACATAACATGGGTGTCCCCAAATCTGTAGCTATCCTGTGTTATTCTACAGACTGGAGCAGAGCAAGTTGGAGACAGAGTCTGAACATGCAGTCTTAGGGAGGACGCATGCTGAGTGAGCTGGGTTGGGCTGGAATGAGAGGGAGGGAGGAAGAAGGGTCCTCTTCTATGCCATAGGACAGGAGAGAATGAGAAAAAAGAAGCTTCTAGCACTCATAGAAGGGAATTAGAAACTCTTGATCAGATGTATGTGTTTCTAGAATTCTGGGATTAGGGAAAATCCATTATAAATTTCCTGGAAAGTAGGTGATGCCAACCCTGGGATGACAGAGAGAGCTGGCAGAGTGATCTCAGGAAGCATGGATTCTTAGTCACCAGCCAATTGGCTTGTCCATGGTCCTTTAACTATGTGGTCTGTAACAGCTGAACCACCTGGTTCAGAGGCCCTCTTTATTCAATGGGCATCTCTCTATCCCTTTGAAAATCTATCCCTTTGAAACACCCTGGAAAGTTCATTCAGTTTATTGCAAATGAGGACAGTGAATCTGGATTTCCCAATCCTGTGCTTATATGTTGGGCCATTGAATTATGACGCTGGTTGTAATTAATGGAAACCACTTCATTATAGTATTTATTCTACAAGTGTTACTAAGAGTCCATGGTCCTGGAGGTACACTGGAAAGACATATTAATAAGAAAACCCTCACCAAATAATCATAAGCTATAGTAAAATCTATGATGAATAAGAACAAGACAGTATGAGAAAATGCTGGGGTAGGATGGAAGGACTCTACTCTGAGTGTCTGGGTAAGTTTTCCATGAAGCATTGACATTTAAACCCGTGACTTAAAAGATGAAGCCATGCATGAGTCCCCTCCTATGATTCTGTTGAAGATCTGGTCCATACCATTATCTTAAGATTCTTCTCCTTCCTGTATGCCTATGATTTGTAAGTTTGGTCTTTC
>NW_008357637.1:702691-721768 GCF_000622305.1 Nannospalax galili | reverse complement strand
AAAAAACAGCATATTTTAAAATGAAATAGAGAAATTCTTTAAAGAGTTAAAACTCATTCAATTTTATATCTTACAGTGTTTATACTGAGTTCAATATTGTATAACTGTATTAATTCAACTGTGAATCTAAAAATTTACAGCCACTTTTGAAAGAGATGTATCCTTGCTCTGGAAATTGTTATTGAGTATGTTAAAGCTGTAATGAAATGCTTCTTCAAAAAATAAAAATAAAAAAAATAAACTACAACTCAAAAAAAAAAAAAAAGATGAAGCTGTGCTATTGGGAAAGGGAACTTCAGGCAATGGGAATAACCTGTGGAAAGGCTGTGAGAAGGGAAATATACAGGCAGGGCACAATGAGCACGGTGACCAAGGGCCAGAGTGATGACTGAAAAGGGGCCTGGACTACGTGGAAACTCAAGGGCTACCCTGAAGCTTAAAATAATACACATTTATTATCCTGGAAGTTTCTGTGGGTCAAGAGTTTGGAAGCAGCTTTGCTGGATGGTTCAGGCTTGGAGCCTCATTAGATTTTAGTCAGAATGTTGGCCAGGTGTCATGAGCATGCTATGCCAGAAATAGATAGACACATTGTGTTTTTCCACAATATCACAATTTATTGAATAACAATAAATTCCCAAGGTTCAGCAGCTTCAGTGACAGTCATTGGTTGTGTAATTCCTCCTACCTTGGTAATCTGGCTAAGGAAAGCACAAATTCTTTTATTTCAACCTTTATTTTAGATTTTATTTATTATTTTTATGTGTATGAGTATATTGCCTGCATGTGTGTAAGTATACTCATGTCATGCAGTGCCTGTGGAACCAGAAGGGAGTGTCAGATCCCCTGGAACTAGGAACTAAACCTGGGTCCTCTACAAGAGTACCCAGTACTCTTAACCACTGAGCCATCTCTCCAGACCCCTATTCTAATCTTAATTTGAGTCTCATAACATATATCACACAGTAAGTTTATCTATATGCATATGTATGGTTTACAGGATGAATACAAGTTAAAGAGGCTATAGCAAAAGGTTTCAGAAGTGGGCTGAGAGTCTGGACGGATAAGATAAGGAGCCAGACCAGTGCTAGGAGGTGGCTGCTGCTGGAGCTTCTGGAATCAGTTTCAGTGCAAAGCTGCAGAGTCCCACTGTGGGGTTAAAGGTCAAGCCACCTCCAGAGCAAGAAACAATAGCAGGCTCCAGGTTCAGATGGATGAGAAGGTAGATGGGCAGGCATTCAAGTAGGCTGTGTCAACATGGGGGGACAGAGCCGAGTCAAAGCTCCAGGGCCAGTCAGAGGGTCCTCTGCTTATCAGTCCTTGATGTACACACCAGATATCAGATGATAGGTTAGTGTGGGACCATGCCATTGCAGTGTTAGGTGTCCATCACTTTAGGAGGTCCACACCTCTTTCTTGGTCTGGAATGTCTGATAAGCCTTTGGGTCTGATTTCCCTGGTGTGGTTTTAATACACTCATGTGCACCTACAGTCTCAATTCACCCTGATACATTCATAGGGTGGCACCAATTCCACTCCTAGGAATAAGTCCTTCATTAGTCTGTGCTGGATGAGTGGGGCCTGAAAAATGGTACAGTTTATTTAATTTCTAAAAATTTTCTTTATTTTTATTTTATGTGTATGAGTATTTTGCCTGTGTGTATATAAGTGCACCATACCATGCAGTGCTCATGGAGGCCAGAAGAGGGCATCAGATCCCCTGGAACTGGAGGTACCGATTGTTGTTAGCCACCATGTGGGTGCTGAGGACCAAACCTGGCCCTTCTATAGGAGCAGCCAGTGCTCTTAATCACTGAGCCATCTCTCCAGCCCAGATGGTGCAGTTTCTGGGTTCATCCAGGAGCTGCAGTCATCCTTCTCCCTCAAAATGGAGTCAAAAGCTGCTTGTAAAATGGAGTCTCCCAGGGCAATGCTCAGCCTGATTAACCACTGTTTTATACAATATGGAGTACTTAGAGTGGGACATAGCCTTATCTCAGCCCCAGGCCTGCAGTCATCTGAAGACTTGGCTGAGAAAGAGGGCCCACTTCTGAGGGGGCTCCTCAGGTGGCTGGCAAGAGGTAGAGGTCGATGATGAGGCCTCTGCCTCTCAACCAGTGGGTCTCCACAGGCTGGGTTAAGTGTCCTGAGGACATTGTCACTGGATTGTTCCAGAGTAGGTATAGTACAGGATTGCAAGGTGGAGCGGACCTTTTATGAAGTAGCACCGGAATTCACACAGTCAGCTCCACCCCACTCTAATGGTCAGACTTGAGTCACTAAGTCTAGCCCACACTCAAGGAGGAGGGAAGCTAGCTTTCATCATTTGAAGGGAGGAGTCTCAAAGGATGTATAGACATATTTAAAGAGTACAGAGTAGGTCCTAGGAAACTGAGGCTTGGCTATCAGGCTGCAGGGGGTTTGTGGAGCCGTGGGGCAGGCACAAATGAAGCTGAACCTCAGCTGGGGCAGATGAGGGACTGGGATGCTGTCCAAACCCTTTGCCCTTTACTTCTAGTTCTCTCCTCTGTTGACTTCAGCTCTTTAGACTCTTTCTTGCTTTCTTGTGCACATGACAATATATGACACCCACCTCACACACCCTGACTCCCTGCTCCTGAGCTTGCAACATATATACAGACAAAGTTCTAGGTCTCCTTTCCATATTCCTAGAACAAAGAATTGGATTAGAGAGATGTTTGTTAGGGGTTCCCCTCAGGTCCAGTCTGCCAAGACAGAAGGATGTAGAATGTAAACATGGCTACCAGTGGCCTGCTGTGTGAGGGTGAGGAAGGAAGTCTCCTGAGCCAGAGAGACTGAGCAGCACTTACTGGGTCTACTGTTGGTCTCATCATTTTGTTATTTTATCCCTCACAGACAATAGCTTTCTACAGGTGGCATTTCCATCAATTGGAATGAATGAGATTTCGCTCATGGGGATTTTGAAAGTGGAGTAAGTCTTGCTTGTTAAAATAGCCCCAAGAAAGGACTCATGAAGCATTTTATGGAGTCCTTTTGGAGACTGTTAAATAAAATGGTTTAGTCATAAAACAGTTGGAGTTAATCAGTTGAATAAAAATATGAGCGCTGTTTCAGTGAGTCAGCTAGTATAAGTCTTATTAAAATTAGAAACAGGAGCCCAATACTAGCAGAGAGACAGACGTTAGATGAAGTTCTCAATAAACATAGTACAACGTTTCCAGGACAACCAGTCAATGAAAGGTAGGAGCTTTTATTTTGGAATAGCTGCCACAGAAAATGAAGGCATCAAGCCTACCATCCTGATTCAGTGAATGTCTGCATTCAGAAAGAGATTTCCATTTTTCTTTCTGGCAGGAAGTCAGAATAGTGAGAGGTTTTTCTATTATATCCATGGTTATAGGAAGGTAACTTGACTCTCCCCAGTTGCCTTCCCAGCTGTTCACAAGTTTCTCTGTTGCTGTGACAAAATACTCTGACCAATACTAATTTGGGGAGGGAAGGGTGTATTTTGCTCACATCTCCTGGTCACAGTTCATCAAGAAGCCCAAGGTAGGAACTCAGGGCAGGAACATGGAGGCAGGAGCTAGAGCACAGGCCATGGAGGAACACTGCTTACTAGCTTGCTCCCCTGGCCCATGCTCAACCTGCTTTCTCATACAACACAGGCCCACCTGCCTGGGGTGGCACCACCCACAGTGGGCTGGGCCCTCCCATGTAACTCAACAATCAAGAAAATTCCCCTACAGACATGGCCACAGGCTGGCCCAAAGGAGGTAATTCTCCATTTGAGGCTCCCTCAACCCAGATGTGTCAAGTTGGCACTAAAGCTATCCAGAACACCAGCCCAGGATGATTTGGGAGAGCTGTTATCACTGGGAAAGGTAACTCATGGTGGCATGAGATACTATTACAAAAACAGGCTTTTATCAGATGTGCACTGGTAGTCTAAAAGTAGGCGGAGGGAGAAAGAGTTTCCCCAGGACTAAATTGATCTTTGAATACCTACTTATGAATAGGAAATATGTTTTTTCAACACAAAACATGTCTGAATAAATATTGCTGTGACCCGGTTTGAAAAAGAAAAATATCAGATGGGCACTATTGCCTTCAAATAAATATAAGAAATAGTAAGCATATATGTACTTGCATGCCATGGCATGTAAGTGGTGATCAAAGGACAACTTGTTGGTGTCGGTTTTCTCCTTCCATTATGTGGGTACCTGGGATCAAACTCAGGTTGTTAGACTTGGCTACAAGCACCTTTACCTGATGAGCCATTTTACTGGCCCTTTTGAAAAATCTTTTCATCAGCATATATGAATTATAGGTAGTAGGTTTCATTATGATGTTTTCATACATGTACATGATGTCTTTCCATCCTACTTCTCCATTACCCTCTCGATCCCCCTCCCCTACTCACTAATCCCTTTTCTTTTCCTAACTAGCCCCTCTTCCTTCCTTCCTTCCTTCCTTCCTTCCTTCCTTCCTTCCTTCCTTCCTTCCTTCCTTCCTTCCTTTCTTTCTTTTTTTTGCCCCCCAATGAATTTCATTAGAGTTGTTTACAGGAGCATGGGGGAGGGTTTGTTTATAGGAGCATGGGCACCTTACCACTACAGAAAGTTTCTTTCCTGCATCCGTCAACCATTAACTGTATATGAATCCTCAAAGAGGGGTGGGGCCCATGGTCCCCTCCCTCTTCCATAACAGGTATTTATGGGCCAAGTCTTACATAGGTAATTACAGCTGCTTTGAGTTCAAGAGTGCAGTAGTCATGTCACTCCTCCTGGAAGTCAGTGTTCCAGGACAAAATTTAAGAAATCAGTTTTTCAAAATTAAATTTTTTTGTGTGTGTATCTGTGTGAGTGTATACCATGTGTGGAGTGCCCTTAAAGGCCAAAAGAGGGGGTGTTGGAGCCCTGGAGGTGGAGTTACAGGCAGTTGTGAGTTGTGTGATTTGGGTGCTGGGAAATGACCTTGGGTCCTCTGCAAGTGCTTTTAACCATTGAGCCATCTCTCCAGCCCCACATGAATTTTTTTTAGTGGGGTTCATCCATAGAAAATAAAGATGTTTCCAGAACTAGTCTGTAATAAATTCTAGTCAGGGTCAGGTTGAGGAGAGAAAGTAGAAGTAATTCAGGCACATGCAAGCAGCTTTGAAGGGAAGAAATAGCTGAGTTTGTTACAAGGTGGCTGAGGGGTCTAACTTAGAGTCATCCTTACAGACCGTTGTACTTTCTCAGAATAAAACAAATCTCAGAATTTTTTCCTTTAATTTCACTTGTTCTAATAGCATTCAGGAGCTGAGGCAACCCATCTAATTAAGTGTACTTGTATAGGCAGGTGTTCCCATTAGAGAAATAAAAATCAATGGAAGATTGTGTTAATTTTCACAGCCAACAATATTGGCCCACATTATTGGACTGTTACATACTTAGTTTGCTGTCTATTTATCTGTTGGTTACTTTTTCTTTTAATGATGCCATCAAGTGTAATTATCAAGTAATCTTCAGGGCATAAAGAGGCGCTTCATTCAGCTCCTCAGTAATAACAGTCATTACTGTATTCTCTGAAAACAACTGGCTAGTTACTTATAGCTTCCAAAGAGTTTCCCAACCCAGAAAAACTGCAAATTACAGAGCAATGATTATTGAAGTTCTACAGTAACTCCAGTCATAATCTCAACGTAATTGATAGAGCATGAATAACTATGAATTATGTCGTACACACAACCTATTTACAGGGAACTCACAGTTGTGTGTGGTATTCCTAGTAAAGCAAAACGTAAATTGAATGTTAATCTGAATAAACATTACTTTTATCCTTCATTTTCATCTGAATGGATGCCATCTGTTTTGAGGTGCTGGCAGGGAGCAAAGTGAAATTGAACTTCAAAATTACAATTATTTGTTAATTCCCAATTTTTTCGATTTAATGCTTACTATGGTTTAAATATCTGTAGCTCCAGGTATTGAGGGCTTGGATATCAGCTGACAGGGTTTTGGGAAGTGACTACATCCTCAGGGCTCTGATCTAATGAATAGATGAATCCTTGATGGAATCATAATACAATTGTATTACCAGGCGGTGATGAAGCTTAGGATGAAGTAGGGCACTGGTGCCCCACACCATAAGGGATACCTCCTTAACCTGCAGACTCTATCTTTCCCTGACTTCCTCCTATGTTCCCTTTTCTCTGTTTCCTGAGTGCCATGACATAAAGTGTCCTATTCTGCCTTCCCCTCCAAGATGGATTGAACCCTCTGAAATAGTGAACAAAATAAATACTTCCTCCCTCTAAGCTGTTCTCTCGGGTGCTTTGGTCACAGAGACAAGAAAAGTAACCAACATAATCCTGAAAGCTCCAAAGGAAATGAGGGGCTGTTGCAACTCAGTTTTCTAGGGCAGAGGCTTATGTCTGTCAAAGATGATAGACATTAATTGATATTAGTCCACCACCCTACTAAGGTAAGGAAGCTCTTGGATTTGTTTTAGTGTGCAGATGTTTGGTCATTATTCAAGTTTAGGACTGTCCAGTAGCAAACTCAAACTAGGTTTGATCATAGGTAGATTACACTGGCATTCATCTCAGGAAGCAGCATGGAGGAAGAGAGGAATGAAAAAGTGAGGTCAGGAGGGTGAGGAATGGATCAAACCTGTGACCACTGGGAGTCACTGAAGCCTGAAGCCATTGGGAATCTGGAACCTGGGAGGAACTCTTCAGTTATCCCCCGCAGGAAGTGAGGAGCTAAAACATTTATCCATCAGGGCTTCATCCAACAGTGGTTGGCTGTCCTTCAGGGCATTCCCTCTCTGGGCTTGCCTGAGATTGGGCAGAACGGAAATGAAGGCTGAGTTCTTCCTCCCATGGAGAGCCACATTCTCCAAAGCACTTCAACCTAAGTGTTGTTCGTATGTGGCAGATTTATTTTATTGGGTTTGGGGTAATACAAGAGACTTATAGAATAAAATATTTTAGCTGAATATTAAACATTGCTATTCTTTTAGTCCTCCTGGAATGAACTCTAGGTCTTTTAAGACATCCCTAACTCTAGCTGGGTGTGGTGTTGCACTTGGGGAGCAGAGGCAGGTGGATCTCTGTGAGAGGTCTACATAAAAAAGTCTAGGCCACCTGGAGCTACAGGGAGACCTTGTCCCAAAAAGATTAAAAAAAAAAAGACATCCCTAACTCTTCAGAAAATATACTTTCAAATTCCACATCCTGTATAGGTAACGAATCTGTGTTGAGGCTCTCTGGAGAGGCAACGGCTCTGTTCTTGGAATGCTTAGGAACTTGGATACTGTGAGGTTTCTGGAGAGATAGAGCAAAGTTTCCTCAACATTGACTAATAATCTGTTATCTAAGACGATCTAGGAACATATTTTGGTACAGATATAGATCATAGAGTTGGTGCTAAACAGATCCTGACAGCTCTTCTGTGATGCCATGTTTAGCTGGCGCATAAGCAAACTAAATCAACAAAGGCAAAAGGCAGGCACGTGCTTTATTTCCCTCAAAAGTATCTTTGAAAACTTTGAGAAAAAAAGTTGTAGTTTGCTTCTCTGTTGCTGTGATAAACCACTCTGAATAAAAGCAGCTTGGGGAGGAAAGGGTTTTATTACATCTTACTGGTTAAACGCCACATCAAGAGAAGCCAGGGAAGGGGCTTGAGGAGAAACCTGAAGGCAGGAACTGACCAGAGATCATGGAGGAATGCTGCTTATGGACTTGCTTCCCCTGGCTTACTCAGCTACTGTTGTTATATAGCCCAGGCCCACCTGCCTAGGGATGGTGCCTCCCATAGTGGACTGGGTCCTCCTACATTAACTAGCAATCAAGAAAATGTCCCACAGTCATGCCCACAGGTCAATGTGATGGAGGAAGTCCTCAACTGAGGTTTCCTCTTCCCAAGTGACTCTAGTCTGTGTCAAGTTGACAAAGACTAACCAGCACGATAAACAAAATAGTTACATTTACATCATATGTTAAATTTCTAAGAGACTTTTTTTTTCATCTGTGAATGTGATTGTGCATAAGGCCTGGCCCCTAGTAAGTGAATAACTTATATTTGTTGAATGAGAAAAATGAATGAACCCTTTTAAGTAAAATGTTATTTTCATGGAAAACAATCATGCTTGATGTGTTGTAACAGTTTAGACAGATCCCAGAGAGCACTCAGCTAATCCTTCCCCCTAGTGCCTACTCTTGAAATCAGCAGAGTCCTCAGAATGAAAGTGTGTGTCCCACCCCATGAAATGGTAGGGTGAAGAGCAGGTAAGTGTGGATTCTGGAGGTGGACTGCCTATATTAAATTGATCCTGACCTTTGAGAGCTTGTGAGCACAGGTAACTTGCTACTCATCCTGTAAAATGAGAGCCCACTTTATAAGTTGCTGGGGAGTAGATGAGCTCACACGTGTTAAATGCTCCCAGTATGTGCTCAGTGATCACTATGCAGGTTTTTTCTTGTATAGAACTGCTGTCTTCCTGTAACTTACTTTCATGGTTTCTGGCTTCCCTGAAACTACAAGCACTATCAAAACAGCGCCATTGTCCTCTTTCCTCTCTCAAATCACATTCAGATAAAACACCCCAGGTCTCTTCAAATGCTCCCATGTGGAACCTTATGCAAGCACCTTCCCATCTGGGTTCTCTTTGTAGAACTCTTTCAGTATCGCTTGACCATTCCTTCCTCCCCAGGTAGCTCCCAGGCTTGCACATGGTTCTCTAGGTGTGGCCCACGCAGACTGGGGGTCAATGAGGCTATTATTATCCTACAATGGACAGTACACTCTCAGGCATCTGGCCAGAGATTCCAGCAAGTGCTCTGGCAGCCAAGCCATATGCAAGTACAGTGACTAAACTCTAACTTGAACTATTTAAAGTCTCATTATCCTCATTCTGTTTTATCAAGTTGACTATAGTTTATAGTTTTAGTGTTACCAGTCTACATATGTGTTTTATTAGTATTGTTTTCATTAGCATTTTATTCCATTAGGCAAGGAATCTTTTCTTTGTGTTAGTGATTTTCTTTCTCTCTCCCCACCTTCCTTCATTTCTTTCTTCCTTCCTCCCTTCCTTCCTTCCTTCCTTCCTTCCTTCCTTCCTTCCTTCCTTCCTTCCTTCCTTCCATTCATTCTATTTGAAATGAGATGTTAGGTAAGAGTACTTGTGGTGCCCAGGAATTAGTGATCGGGCACAAAGATGCACTGGGAACCTCAGGTTTTGAAGAGAGCCATCAGCTGAGTTAGAGTTCTCTCTCCTCTCTGTTGAATTAAGCTGTGGTTGCCTGGCTATCATACTTGCATCCATCTTGAAGCCCTCATCCCCACCCATTTCATGTGAGCCATGATCCAAATAGCCACACAGCTACTTTTTCAAGGAACACTGCTTTAGCAAAGTGAACAAGGGAAATGCCCTTCTTCTTTCCAAGCTAAACAATGGGGGAGGAATTCCAAGAGATTCACTCATAGAGTGGGGAAGTTTGAAAAGGGGAGATTCTCTTGCTGGATGCTGGGCTAGGCCTAGACATATGAATTTGTCCTGTATCTTTTAGGAAATAAGAATGGCATAGTCAAGGGGGGGTGGGCGGCGCTGGCTACAGAGGAGTCACACACACGGTTAATGTGGCCAAGATCTCATCAGTCAAATAGACCCTGATGAGGGTAAATGAGATTGAATAAGAGGGCTAATAGAAGTTGGGGGGATTGGGAGAAGCTGAGCCATGTGGGCAGCTGTGCATAGGGAGGCTCTCTGCTTTGAGCTCCTTGATGATCCCATGTATTCTACCAGAGACCCAATGTCTACAGCCACCAGAGAGAAGGCCACCACAGCAGCTGGTTAATTGAGACACTTGTGCTTTTCCCCCTCCCTGCCTCGACTCTCCAGAGGAGTTCCAGTCCACAGGAAGGAGGAGGAAATGGTATAAAAGGGTCAGTCTTTGTGCCAGCCTCCCACACCAGGAGAGATGGGGAGGAGGAATGAAGGAGCAGCTGTGCCCTTTTTCTCCACTTCAGCTTTCTGGATTCATAGCTGTTAGGTGACAGGGGATGCTTTCAATCTATTGTGATGTTGGAACTATAGATTTAGTAGAGAGAATTGGCCAGGAGGTTGAGGAAACTACTCACAATATTATTGGGACATCTATTATCCAATGGGGAGTGAGATATATCTTAACAATTGGAGGAAAATGAAACCATTCAGGTTTGTATGTATTGACCCAAAACTACTTAATAAAATTATTACACCATGTGACTTTTAGGTTACCCCCTGTGGCAGTTAACTCAGTAGGTGTTGGTTTTAGTTTCCTTTTGCTGCATAACAGACTTTTATAAATGTATAAATGTAGCGCCTTACAATTTGCCCCTTCTGTTGGCTCATAGTTCTGTAGGTTGGAAGTCTGGGTGGACTTGGCTGGACTATCTAGAATCTCACACTTGAGATGTCAGCGGTGCTGGCTTTGCATTTGGATGCTCTGGGGAAGAGACACTTCCTAGTTTATTTGACCAGGATGTTGACAGAATCTAGTTCCTTGCAAGAGCAAGCTTAAGGTCTCTGTTTCCTTGCTGGCTGTTAGTCTAGGGCTCTTTGGTTCCTGCGTCCTTGAGCATTCCTTCTTGCCTGGTCCCTTCCATGCTCAAAACAGCTACTACTTCCTGACTTCTCCCTTCCATACATTTCTCCAAGTTCTGCTTTTGAGGGCTCAGGTGATTGCAATCAGCCCATCTGGGCAATAGAAACTAGTCTCACTAAATTAATTAATTAATTAATTAATTATTATGTGTGTGTTATGTTTGTCTACATGCACATGCCATGGGATGTGAGTGCATATGTGTGTGATTGTGTGTGTGGAGGCCAGAAGTCCACATCTATCACTCTCCATCTTATTTTTGAGACAGTGTCTCTCACTAAACCCAGAGCTTACTGATTGGCTAGATTGGTTGGCTATAGAGCTCTAGGGATCCACCCATCTGTGCCTGACCAGTGCCAAGGTTATTGACATGTGCCACCACACCCAGATTTTTTTTGGTCTTTTTGAGATAGGGTCTCTCTGTAGCTCCAGCTGCTCTGGAACTCACTGGGTAGACCAGGCAGGCCTTGAACTCACAGAGATCCACCTGCCTCTGCCTCCCAAGTGCTGGGACTACAGGCATGTGCCACCACACCTGGCTTTTTTTTTACTTTAAAATTTTTTTTATTTATTATTTTCATTTTATGTGTATGCATATATTGCCTGCATGTAGGTAAGTGCACCCGTGTTGTGCAATGCCCTCGGAGGTCAGAAGAGGTTATCGGATTCCCTGGGACTGGAGTTACAGACAGTTATTAGCTGCCATTTGGGTGCTGGGATTCAAACCTGGGTCTTCTGCAAGAACAACCAGTGTTCCGAACTGCTGAGCCATCGCTCCAGCCCCCACACCTAGCTTTTTATGTTGGTGCTGGGGATCTGAACTCAGGGCCTCATGAGTGCACATCAAGCACTCTACCCACTGAGCCATCTCCCCAGACTCTAGTCTCCCTATTTTAAGGTAAACTGATAGGTTAACTTACTGGTTAGAATGTGGATAGATGGCTGGTATGGTGTCCAGAAGGACACCATTCCTGAGAATGTAAGTTGTGCCTGCTGTAACAAAATAGAAGAAGCCTGGATCCCTGATGACACTGTGGTACAGAGCCACCACTCCAACACTGGACTGCTCTTCTCTGGACTTTTACGTATTAAGAAACACACTTCTTTTTAAATCTGCTTTCCCCTACACACCCACTCGCTGCTCCTGCACCTCACCTCAACCCTGATGAACATATGCCTTTGTTCCTTTGTTCACAGCTTGATCCCAAATTGGAAATTCTTTTAGTTTTTGCTAGCCAAAATTTTTAAGAGAAAGATACATATGTGTAGCTCCATTGATGTCTACAGCAGAGATGGTGCCTTCCACCAGAGATTCTGTTCTTTCTTTGTAGAATAGAGTAGTGACTGATAGGTAATTGTCCAGGTTGGAATTAGATTTCCTAGTCTGCCTTACAAATAGGTGAAACTGTGTGTTTACAAATTAAAGGCTTTAAGAAGCCCCCATTCTCTTTTCTATCCTTCATTTCCCTGTTAGCCAGCTGGGAGAAGACTCCAAAGGCCATAGGAGATAGTGGAATAATTACGTGGGAGGAGACTGGGATCCTGAATTACCAAGTAGAAAGCTGCCTGCCATGTACCTCATTGAATCCTAATGCAAAGGACAAATGCATTAAGCACCTGCAATCTGGAGGCTTGTGGGTTCCAGCAGTTAGCATTTCTTAATGCAGTGCAAATGTATATCTCAGGGTCTCTCTCCTTGACTATAGATTGGCTGCCTGGGATTCCCCAGTGCCACACCTTCATCAAGATATTCTAGGCAGGACCAATCAGTTAGAAGGGGCTGTGGCAGGCAGGTGGTATGATCCTGCTTGTAGCCTTGATATCACTTTATCAGCACTGGGACACGCCACAATCCTTTGCAAAGGAAACAGCAACTGTATTTTTTGATACCTTTTAATTGTATCATAAACTTATTTTGGACTTCATGAAATAGTCCTATACTCAGATGCCAATGGACCCCTGAAGTTTTCCTCAGGCACACACAGTGTACACAGCACAAGTGGAGGGCAGATATTGCCTAGAGTGACCCTCACCACTGCATTTCTCAGATGCTCCTGTTCTAAATGCCAGGCTTCTGTCCTAGGTCCAATCTGCCTCCTTCAGATGCCCCAGGTTCCTATTACTGCCTGCAGAAAGCTGTAACCCGGGCCAGTTTCCTGCTTTCTGGTTCCAACTTCTGGCTTGAGTGGTTCTCTCCCACCTCTAGGGCTCCCGGGCACCCTGGGCTACCTCCGTTTATCCTGATCAGCTGATGCCTTTTTCTCAACACGACAGACAGTCTTTAATCCGCTAAATCGTGTTTCCACTCCTGCAATTGGCAGATAAACCAAGTTAGATGTGCTGTCAAGCACCAGCTGGCCTGTTCTGGCCGCGTGTGGGCAGCTTGTTTGCCCACTAGGTGGCGGCGCCCTTGGAGCCCGAGGGAGGGAGGACTCTTCTGTGGATGCACAAAGAAAGGGTTCTTTCGCTTTGCTTTTTCCGATTGCGCTCACAATCGTGACTGCTCCACCCACCGCCACCCAATGCCAAAAGTAATATTGAAGCAAGACACCTTTCCATTCTCCCTCCCAGGGGATCCAGCGTTGGACAAACGCTCCTCTCTACAGTAAAGGGAGAGTCTGTTCTACCTGAGCCTGAACCAACTTCGTTTGCTCTGGAGCTGTAACTGAAGCTCACTGGGCAAGGTAACCCTCACCTCCTTTTCATTTCCTTCTTTCAGCGGATTTTCTTTAAGGCCCTGCAATTAAGTTTAGCCACGAATCCCTTTCTTCGCTTTTTGTTCTTTGTTCCCCGCGCCCCCACCCCCACGCCTTTCAAGTTCTCTCCATTCTCAATTTACTTCAGAAGGAGGAGCAGTGAGGGAGACCCTCTCTACTGTCAACTGGGCAGGATTTTCCTGCAGAATGGCATTGCAGCCAGAGGGGCCATTTGGCCTAACTGGGAAGTTCTTCAAATTGGTCCCACAGAATGAAAAGTGAAGCTATGCCAATAAAAGACGTTGCAATTTCCAGAGGATTCTGGGAAGACCTTTTTACTTTTAAAAGTGAGGTTTTTGATGATGGGGGTCGGGTGGGGGGTACGTAGCGGAAGGATGGGTTGGGATTTGCCTCCGCGTTCCTGAGAGTAGTCGTATATAATGTATTATCTTTTCCTCAGCCAAAATCTAACTGGGAGTGAAATATAGTCACAACACCTGAAGCAAAACCCTGTTTCTTTGAGGCTACCTCCACCTGCTACCTGAGGGAACTCTGGCCTTGTTCAAACTCTTTCTAGTTAGTTCAGAGAGCCTCAGGTGAAGGGGAGTGGAGGGGTGTAGGGGATGGGAGATGTATATTATCCCTCAAAAACTACAGGAAATCCATCCTTTCCTCCATCTAGGCTGTGATCCTATAAGGTTCACCTGGCACCCCAGCCTGCCATGGCATGGGACTCTGTTCTCCGGGTCTGCAGGCTAGTGCCAAGAATCACTTGGCTGCAGTGGGGATAGGCCTCAACACCCTGGCATGAGGGGACCCCACAGGTTTCCTTTCACTCTTTCCTCTGTGCGTGTATGTGTGTGCGTGTGTGTGTGCATAAGAAGCCTAGTCAAAGCCTTCTCAAAGCCTAGTCAAAGCTTTTCATTAGCTTTCAGAATGGTGGAGTCTTTGTTCTTTTTTCTGTGTTTTTGTTCTCCATAGTTTTGGAGGAACTCTCTCCAGCTTTTAGGTAAGAATAAGGCATCTTGACCACTACCACCAGGGTCCAAAGATACTGATTCTGCCATTATTGTAAATTAGTTATGAACATTTTGAACAATTTTATCCGAGTGGGGCAATCTGGGTTCCAGTCTCTGAAATTATTAAATCTCTCACCAGTAGGCAGATCCTTTGGTGATAACTTAGATTCCATAACCCCTACCACTCTTGATTTTAGAGACATTCTAGCTTTTCAAAACTGCCTACTTTTCTGTCTTGTGAGGTTTGTGACTCCAGGTACATGAAGTGGTAGGAGATACTTGATGCTCTGTCCTCCTCCCCTCACCCCTTACCCCAGAATGGAAGGGTTGTATCTTGTCTGTGTTGCCTCCTGCTCCAGGCTATTGGATCCCAACTCACAACCATAACAAATACTTTCTTCTCTAAGAAGGTGGTGAGGCTAGAGGGCTGGTTCAAGGTTATGGCTGATGTTTGAAGGGTCATTTCAACCCTCCCTGTAGGTCACGAGTGACCTGATAAATCTCTCTTTAGAATTTGAGGTTTGACCACCTTTTGGTCTCCAGTGTTGGATTCAAAACACTAATTTGGGAACAAAGAGTTGGTACTCTAGGACCCCACCTGCATCAAGCTTCAAGCACACCCCACTTAAAGGAATAAGCGTCTCCTCTACTTAATGACTTAGAGTCTATTCAGCCATACTCTAGTTATACATGGCTATGAAAGTTAGAAGACTAATCTGGCCTGTATTGACTTTGGGTACATGCTCAATAAGGCAAACTGTGTCCTCAGAGTGAACTGTTGGGGGAGAATCTCCTATTTACTATCTTATACCTATGCATAATTAGGTAGGCATATGATCAAAATCAAATGCAACATGTGTGGTAGAAAAAGAGGTCATATCTTAATTTTCAGTCAATATTTTCTATGTTACACCCCTTAGCAACCAAACTCCTCCTCTTCAACCCCATAAAAAGAAACCCCAATCAATAATTGGGGCTCTTGCATACCTTCACACATGTGGCCTACTGTCAGTCTTGACAATGTATTCCTTTGCCTTGAATAAGTTACCTTGCTACTTTTGCAAATATGTGAGCCTTTATTTCAATTTCTTGAAATTGAGCATGGAAACAGCCCAGACCCTGACCACCTCTGGCTGTCAAGTCTGACCAGTGTCCAGGTGAATGCCAAGGTGATAAAGTTGTTCTGCATGTGAGGAGAATCGTATTCTTTTCACCTGATTTTCTTCCCTTGAGGCCTGGAATTACATTTATGGGTAGAAAAATACATCCTCCAACTTAACCCATTTGAAGCAATAATTGTGTTTTTTAAAAAGCTAAACTTTAATAAGGCAAGTTCCAGGCAAGAAAAATGGCCTTTTTCCACAGAACTACTGACTCACTCCCCATGTACACCCACTGTAGATTCTATACTTATTGTGGCTCCAAAGCAAGGCCAGCTTGTCTCCTCCATTCCTCAGACTGCAGTGAAACAATGTCTCTTCATACTGTCTTTTCAACAGATTTCTGTCACTTGTTCTTAGGAATAATCTAACTCTTCCTTTAAAAAAAAATCTCCACAGCCTTAGCTGAGGAACTATGAGCAACCCACAAGTGCTGGGAGAGGGAGAGTCCGTTTTCTCTAAGGGTGTGACACTGATAGGTTAACCAGGCTCCAGTGAATGGATGCACACCGAACAAAGGACATTTGGGGACTCAAACTTGACTTGATAGGCTTCAATATGAATGCTGGAGTCTGACATCTGGTGGGGGGGCACACATAAGAGGGGTGCAGATAGGGGAGGGGGTCTAGAGGTGATCAAAATGTATGAAATTTGCAAAAAATTCAATAAAAAACTATTTAAAAAGACAAAAATCAGCTGGGCATGGTAGCACATGCCTTTAATCCCAGCACTTGGGAGGCAGAGGCAGGCAGATCTGAGTTCGAGGCCAACCTGGTCTATGTAGCTGGTTCCAGGCCAGCTTGGGCTACAGAGAGACCCTGTCTCAAAAAAGACCAAAATAAATAAGTGAAAAAAAAAAAAAGACAAAGATCTCAGCAGGGTATCTATAGTTGTCTTTAACAGACTCTGGTTCACACTGACTAAGAGTCCTTGGAGCATCAAGTAACCAAGTAGCTCCCTTTCCTCAGATGAGTTTTATGTCAGGAGGGGCCTAGGCCCCTGTGCACATTTATTCATGTTAGATGCCACTCATAGGCCAGTAGACAGTGCTACACCACTGTTCCTAGAGACTTCGACTTTTAGGAAAAAGAACTGTGCAGATGTGATTAAGGCTTCAGAAACGGGAAGATTATCCTGGATTTTCTAGGTGAGCCTGATATAATCACCAGAGTCCTCATAATGGAAAGAAGGAGTGTGGGGCTCAGAGACAGAGATGTGGTACAGCACCATGAGTCGAAGGATGCAGGCTGCCCCCAGAAGCTGGAAAAGACAGGAAACAGATTCTCCCTAAAGCCTCTAGAAAGAGCACAGCTCTTGAGGTGATTTTAGTCCATGGGAACTGATGTTAGGTTTGCTTACAGAATTATAAGAAAATAAATTTATACTGTCTTAAGCCAGTAAATCTGTGGTAATTAGTGGCACAAGGAGCCCTCCAAGATAAGCTCAGCCATTGTCAGGGAATGTTGTGAACAGTGCTGACTTGCAAGATGAGCCCACAATGATCAGTTTCTTGAATTTGTTCCTGGACTCCACATGGGCTGGGGCCTTGATGACCACAGGAATCTCATCAGTCAATCTAAGGGGTGGAGTGCCCTGACTGACCACACCTGGAATCAGAGGGTGGGTTTGTTTCTCTAAATTACTTTGGACAAGAATGAAGACTAGATGGAAAATGAGAACAATGTAACCAGAATAATAATAAAGCAAAAGATGTCACACATTTACCATGAAGAAGGGAACCAGGAAGAGGAATTTTGAAGTGCTTTGATTGGAATTGTAAAGAACCTTCCATGCCACACTGATTATATAAAATTCCATTCATCAGTCCCCAATATAATGAGCTCTCCTTTATTAATCTGTTTTATTAATCATCCTTTCCTGTGATGAAATAATTTAAGATTCTGTAGGTAAGTTTGATGCATAGATGTGGCTTCTTTTTGTGTAAAAGATTACAGAATCCTTAAGGTCGTTAGAGGATCTGTTCCTCAGGGGTCACGTGGGCTTGGGAGGAGCCCCTGGCTCCTTTCTTTTACCAGTTCCACCTATGTGAAGATAAGTCAAAGGTCCTGCTCGATCATGGTTGGCTTCGCTTGGAAGCATGGAGGAAATGATTCCTCTGTGTTGACCCTGCTTTTTATAGACTGGACACTGGTTCAAGTCCATCTGGTGGGGTCTTCTCGGCCTCCTTGATCAAGAGGACAGGTGACCCACCACCATTATAGGACATTTTGAGAGATGCTCATAGTCCCCTGGAACTAGTTGACCTAGGAGGGCAAGGAGCAAAAACTGTCCTTTATGTCCCTCTGACCAAATTATTATAGACCTCAAAGTATGTCTGTTAAACACCCAAGAAGGTTAGTTCCACCAGTCTGGTATTTTTAATTACTGTGTGTCATGTAGAAAAATCTTGGGCAAAGATCAGTTGTTCTCACATAAACCTTACTTAGACATATACTTCTTGATCTGCTATGTATAATTTGTCAGTAGGTTGTAGGACTAATATGATTCCCTCTGGTTTTCAAAACTAGCTAGGCATTGTTTATCTCTCACATTGTCTCACCCCTCCATCATGGTTTTCCCACTTAAGGTGCCCCCATTTCTCCCCTTTCTCCCTTACTAATACCCTTCTCTTATGGTCCTACCTCTCTTGAGCTCCTTCTTTCCCTTTATCCCCAAGGTTCCTTGTATACCCTTCCCTCCCCGCTCCCTTAAACTAACCCAATTTTTATCCATATCTCCCTTATTAAGGCCTGTTTCCTACTGTTCTTCTCTTTTAGGTTATTTATTTTCCTTTACCTCCCTGTTTCCTTTCCATTATCCTGGTTCCTGTAGTTATGTCTGGTTGCATAATTATTTATGAGAGTCTGGTTCTAGGATCCACATATAAGGGAGAACATATGTTGATTTTTTTTTCTGAGTCTGTGTTACTTCACTTAGTATAAGTTTCTAGTTCCATCCATTTACCTGAAAATTTCATGATTTCATCTCTCCTAACTGCTGAATAAAACTCCATCGTATAAATGAACCACATTTTCATTATCCACTCATCAATTGAGGGACACTTAGGTTGCTTCCATTGCTTAGCTATTGTGAAAAGAGCAGCAACAAACATGGATGTACAAGTGTCTCTGCAATAGGATGAGTTCTTTGGATATATGCCAAGGAGTGGTATAACTGGGTCAAATGGTAGGTTCATTTGTAGTTTTTTAAGAGTTCTCCACACTGCTTTCCATAGAGGTTGAACCAGTTTGCAACCCCACCAGCAGTGGATGAGTGTTCCCCTTTCCCCATATCCTCTCCAACATTTGGTATCATTTGTTTTCTTGATCTTAGCCAGTCTGACTGGGGTAAGGTGAAATCTTAAAGATTTAATTTGCATTTCCCTAATTTTTAGTGATGTTGAACATCTTTTAAGATGCTTCATAGCCATCTTTACTTCTTCTTTTGAGAACTCTCTGTTCAGCTCCTTAGTCCATCTTTTGGTTGGGTTGCTTCTTGTCTTAGTTCTCTGTTTTTTGTGTTTGTTATAAATTCTGGTTATTAAACCTCTGTCGGATGTGTCGCTGGTGAAGATTTTCTCCCATTCTGTGGGT
>NW_008357637.1:686605-702518 GCF_000622305.1 Nannospalax galili | reverse complement strand
TTGGCTAGGGTAGCCCAAGAGGCTCCCAGATAGTAACCCAGCATAGAACTGGGAAAATGAACAGCAGATCCCAGTCTTATCCAAAGGAATATAGACAACTGATTACCAGTAGATGAAGAACAGCCCTGTAATGAAATGCTTCTTCTAATCATGTGGTTATTAAATTTTTAATTAAAAAACAATTCTTCAAAGCATAAGAATTTGCTCCTTAATAATTAGTAGATGTGAAATATATTACCATTGAAATCTACCTGATGACTTTATATCTGTGCTCAGATGCCAAGGAGTTCAGAAAGTAACCCACTGTGACTAGTAATAATCAGATATATAGAGATTAGAAACATATGGGCATTGTAGTGTCAAATGTATTAAAATGAATTTTTCTGTATGAAACTGTATTTTAATAATGAAAAGATCTTTTTTAAAGTTTAAAACCTCATTTAATTTTATGTCTCATAGGGGTTATACGGAGTACAATATTGTATAACTGTATCAATTCAACTGTAAACCTAAAAATTTACAGCCAATTTTGAAAGAGATGCATCTTAGCTCTGGAAATTGTTATTGAATATGTCAATGCTGTTGTAATGAAATGTTTCTTCTAATCGTATGGTTATTAAATAAATAATTAAAAAAATAAGATTTCAGAATCCAGGGCTGAAGAGCTGGCTCAGTTGTTAAGAGTATGTACTGCCCTTAGAAAGGACCCCAGTTTGGTTCCCAGCATTCAGGTTGGGCAACTCAGAACAACCAGTCCCAGTTCCAGTGGATCTGATACCTTCTTCTGGCCTTGGTGAGCACTGCACTCATGTGCATGAATATATATATGTCCCATATATATACATAATTAAAAATAAAATCTTAAAAACAAAATGTTTTTTAAAAAAAGGATCATAGAAACCCTCAGTGCCTAGAAGTCTCACCTTCTTGGTGTGACTGGAATGTTTCCCAATAAACAGTCTATGTTAGCTAACAGTTGCCTTCCCTATCTGAAAGGCGGCTAGCCATTGGGATGACTGTTTCAAGCCTGCTTCACAGGTAAACTGGGAAGCAAAGTTTGAGGCTCATCCTAGGGAAGGGTCTGGTAACAAACTTCAATAAATCAAAGTTCAGACACATGCAGATCAAGGAAAAAGAAAATGGTCCACATGAAAGGTCTGAGATCTAAGAGAAATCATGCAATCAAGTAGTGGAAAACATATGGGTGCAGCTAAGCAAAAACAACTGAATAAAATTAATGTACAAATTTTTGGTTAAAAGAGAATTAAAATGCTGGATATCATGGGCATGATGGGAGGAAGATGATCAGAGTAAAAATATTCTAAGGTCTTCATATGATTGTTGAAGAAAGAGAAAAATTATGGCTTCTGGAGCAGCAAAGGAGTCATGATATTGTATCTAGAGAAGCACAGAATATACAGCCTGTGAGGGGAAAGAAAATAGAACAAAAAATAAATAGTAAGCTACATCTTTGCACAAGAAGGAGAAAGAATAGAATAGAACAAAATGGGGCCAGTGAGATGGCTCGGTGGGTAAAAGTGCTTGTCACCAAGCCTGATGACCTTAGTTTAATACCCCAAACCCACATGCTGGAAGAGAACTGATTACTGAAGGTTGCTCTCTGCCACTCAGGAACTGTGGCCAATATGCAAACCCCAACCCCACATGCACATAAAAGAAATACATTTTAAAATTTTACTTTTAAAAGAACAGAAAAAGTGGAGGACATGGTATAAAATAAGACATTGGAATTAAATCTAAATAGTAATCACAATAGATGATGTGAATGACATCCTTCAGGTAAGAGATAAAGATAGCTAGAAAAATGGAAAGTATCCAGCTAGGAGTTATTTATGCAAAACAGACCTAAAGCACAAGGTCATGGAAACTAATATAGCCATGAAGAAAATATCGGGCCAAGACTGGTATAAAGAATTACTACAGCTGTATCAATATCAGACCAGAAAAAAGAAAATTATAAACATCTTTCAAACTAATAATGGAGCAAAATTAATAAGGTGTTAGGAAAATTTGACAAGTCTGATATTTATAATAGAATGGTAACAAAATATTATCTACTAAGCTTGTAATATATAAAAGGGTGGAAAACTGATGGGGAAATATATAATACATAATTGATATAATGTACATTTTGAACTCATAGCAATCCTCCTGCTCCAGCCTCCCAAGTGCTGAGAATATTAACATGAGCCACCATGTCCAGCTCAAGGGAAATACATATTCTCTTTCTCTCTCATGTCTGTGTGTGGTATATGTGTGTGAGGAGGGGATGCATCCCCCTGTGCTCACACACAGAGGTCAGAGGAGGACGCTGGATGTGCTGCTCTATCAATCTCTACCCAATTCCCTTGACAGAAGGTCTTCCATTGAGCCTGGAGCTAGATTTGCAGTCAGCAAGCCCTAGAGATCCTGTGTCTCTGTCCACTAGAGCGCTGGGGTTATAGGCTTCTGTGATCACACCTGGCTTTTTGTGGGGGTTCTGAAGACTTGAGGGTTCAGTTCCTCATACTTACTTACATAGTAAGTGTTCTTACCCACTGAGCCATCTCTCCAGTCCAGAAATATATATTCCTAAATGTTTTCATTAAAAGAGAAGAATACCTTAAAATTAATGGCCTGTACACACAGCCCAAGAGGTTAGAAAAGAAAACTTTAAAAGAATTTTAAAAAAAATATTGAAGTTGGGGCTGGAGAGATGGCTCAGCGGTTAAGAGCACTGACTGCTCTTGGAGAGGACCCAAGTTCGATTCCCAGCACCCACATGGCAGCTAACAACTGTCTGTAACTCCAGTTCCAGGGGATCCAATGCCCTCTTCTGACCTCCACTGGCATTTCACAACACGGGTGCACCTACCTACATGTAGGCAATACACTCATACACATAAAATAAAAATAATAAATAGGGGGCTGGAGAGATGGCTCAGCGTTTAAGAACACTGGTTGTTCTTGCAGAAGACCTGGGTTCGAATCCCAGCACCCACACGTCAGCTAACAACTGTCAGCAACTCCAGTTCCAGGGGATCTGACAGCCTCTTCTGTCCTCCGCGGGCATTGCACAACACAGGTGCACTTACCTACATGCAGGCAATATACTCATACACGTAAAATAAAAATAATAAATAAAATATTTAAAAATAAATAATTTTTTAAAAAAAATTAAAGGGAGGAAGAAAATAATATAGGAAAAACAAAGGAAGTAAAAAGCAATTATACAATTGAGAGTATTTTGTCTGCCCGTTTGTTTTGTTGCTACTGGGGATAGAACCTAGGGCCTTGTACATGCTAGACAAACACTCTGCCACTGTGCCCTACAATTAAGAGTATTGACAGGCAAGCATTTTCTGAGATGCTTAATGAAACTGGCAAACCTCTGCTATTATTCATAACAATAGCAAGAAAGAGGACATATGCTAATATCATTAGAAAAATGAGCCCTTTCTTTCCTTTGTATAGGTGTATAGACACCTATACAAAGGAAAGAAACTTCCTATAGACACCTATACAAAGGAAAGAAACCAAGCAGTGTGGGGCAGAAGCCTGCTCCAGAGGCAGAGATGCCTATTACACTCACAGCAAGGACACAGGTGTCGCTGAAGACATCTCTGCACTGTGCTGAGCATTCCGGCCTGTGCAGTCCAGAGAGAAAAAGAAAGCAGGGATAACAATCAGAAATGAACAGACTCATTATCCCTGGGTGATACCAAGCTATTAGAGTTTTAAGAAGCTTTCTGGCTACAAGATCATTACCCAAAATGCAATTACATTGGTATATATCAACCACAATCAATTAGAAAGTACAATTTTTAAGAGATGCCATTTAAAATGTCATTTATAAGTCACTTAGGAATAGATTCATCAAAAGTAGGACATGTCTGTGATGAAGGTTTATTGAATGATATTAAGGTTAACCTAGTTAAATGGAGATCAGACCAGGCCCTTGGTTGCTCTATGCAGTATTGAAAAGATGTCCATATCCTTTAAGTGGATTCACAGAATTAATGAAATTCCAATAAAAATTCCAGCAGGATTTATTTTGTGTAACTTGATGAATTGGTCCTAATAAATATATATTAAAGAGTAAAGGGCTAAACATAGGAGATCCAAACACAAAAATCAATTCAAGGAATCAAGGTAGGCTAACACCTTAAACAGGAAATGGCACAAACATCAAAGCTTAGAAGCCAGTATCTGGGAATGTGTTTATAACTGGCACAGAGCCAGAAGCCACAAAGAAAAATGTTGAAAACTTTATTACATTAAATGTGAAATTGTATGTTTTCTGAAAAACACTGAGTGAAAGGAAAACCCGAAATTAGAAGATATTTGTCAAACATATAATTTAGAAAAGAATTAGAAGTAAAGTCTAGTGTGGCTCAGGACTGCCATCACAGTGCTCAGAATGCAGAGGTTCATGAGTTTAAGACCAACCTGAGCTACATAGAAAGTTCCGGGCCAGCTGGGCTACAGAGCAAGATGTTGTCTCAAAAAAACAAAATAAAATGAGCATTACAAAGACAAAGACTACCTAAAGAATGAAAAGACCACTAAAAGAAGCCATCTCAACTGAAAATTCGGCAAAGGTCCTGATTAATCAATCTCTTTGATCAAAGTGGTTCGTAATAATGTGAAAAGACGTTCACCCTATTTGTAGTCAGAGAAGAAATTAAATCCACAGTGAGATACAATCTCACATTCACTTGTTCCATATGGTCCAGAAACCTTTTGGTTTCTAGTAAGTGAGTTTATTAAGTTAAGTGTGCATGTCTTAGTTTGGTTTCTGTTGCTGTGATAAAACACTGACCAAAAAGCAGTTTGGGGAGGAAAGGGTTTATTTTGTCTCTTATCTCCCAGGTCACAGTTCATCACTGAGGGAAGTCAGGGCAGTAACTCAGGGAAGGAACCTGGTAGCAGGAGCTGAAGCACAGACCACAGAGGCATGCTGCTTACTGGCTTGCTCCCCTGACCTGTGCTTAGCCTGCTTTCCTATACAACACAGGATCACCTGCCAAAAAATGGCACCACTCACAGTGGGCTGAACCTTTCCTACCACTCAATAATCAAGAAAATGCCCCATAGATATGGCCGCAGGCCAATCCAATGGGCATAATTCCTCAGCTGCGGTTCCCTCTACCTAGGTATGCCAAGTTGGCAGCTGAAGCTATCCAGCACAATTGATCCCTTGTCAACTTGACATACAAATACATCACTATTAAACCACAACCTGGCTGGAGACATGGCTCAGCAGTTAAGAGCACTGACTGTTCTTGCAGAGGACCCGGGTTCTGTTCCTAGCACCCACATGGTAGCTAACAACCATGCATAACTCCAGTTTCAGGGGATCCAACACCCTCTTTTGACCCCTGCATGACACGGGTCTACTTACAGAGTGTATCGCAAGCAATACACTCACACACGTAAAAATAAAAATAATAAATTAAGTATATATTTAAATCACAACCTTTCCATTTCTTATCCCCAAGCTATGATATTAATATTACAATATAAAACATCACAGCTTTAAAAGTCCTACAGTCTTGCCAGGTGTGGTGGCGCATGCCTTTAATCCCAGCACTTGGGAGGCAGAGGCAGGTGGATCTATGTGAGTTCAAGGCCAGCCTGGTCTATACAGTGAGTTCCAAGATAGCTGGGGCTACAGAGAGACACTGTCTCAAAAAGACCAAAAAAAAAAAAAAAACTTTACAGTCTTGAAAAAATTCAAATACTTTAAAAGTTCAAAGTCTCTTCAAAAATTCTCCTAGCTGTAGGCTCCTGTAAAATCCAAACAAGTTACATATCATCTTATTTCAAAAGGGAAGAAATGAGCATACTTAGGTTAAACCAAAGTCCAGCAATGCAGCTCAATCTTGGGCATCTTCACTCACGATCTTCTGGGCCCCAAAGGGCTTGGGGAGCTCTACTTCTCTGGCTCTGCCATTCACAGCACATATAGCTTGTCTCATAGGCTCAGGCCAGCTCTACTCTTATATCTGCCACTGCCCTTGGTGAGTGTCCTATGCCTCTGGTATCTCCAATATCTGGGGTCTCCATTGCAACTGATAGTGCACCTTCACCAACGGCCTCTCCTGGTCTCTCAGGGTGCCAAGCCTCAGATTCTCTCCATGACCCCTTCACATTTTCAACCCCAGTACCACTTGGAGGCTCTTACATATTGCCGAGTTCTGCTGCCAGTTTGATATGCAGCCTTGGCCCCCTCTGGACCACAGCTTCTGTGTGCTAACCCTGAGGAAAGAGTTCCCAGAAAATTTCACTTAATGATGCTGATCTCTTGTTATTCACAGCTGATTTTTTTGGCCCCAGCTGACCAGCACCAATTATCCTAGTAAAGCACAAAAAGTTTCACTTCTAAAAATTCTTAATTAAAAATATATCATACAAACATCTCTTGAAGAGTCTTTGGTTCCTTTTGAAGCTTCGCAGTCAGATCTCCATGGCCTACCCCTCTTTCAGCATTAACTTCCAAGTTCTTACAGAACAGTTCACTGAGCTCCAAACACTTTCCAGTCCAAATTTCAAAAACTTCCACAATCCATATGATCAGGCCCATCACAGCAATATCCTACTCTCTGGTACCAGTTTCTTAGTTACTTTCCATTGTTGTGATTAAAAACACTAATCAAACCAAGTTGGGGAGGAAAGAGTTTATTTGGCTCATGGTTCATCATCAAGGGACGCCAAGGCAGGAACTCAGAGCAGTAACCTGGAGGCAGGAGCTGAAGCACAGACCATGGAGCAACACTGCTTACTGGCTTCCTCCCCTGGCCTGTGCCTACTTTCTTATACAATTCAGGACCACCTGCCCAGGGGTGGCACAGTGGGCTGAACCCTCAGTAAATGACCCACAGGCAAGGCCACAGGTCAATCCAATGGAGGAAATTCCTCAGTTGAGGTGTCTTCTATCTAGGGGCGTCAAGTTGACAATTGAAGCAGTGTGGCAAGCAAAAGTAAGAGAACAAATAGCAAGCACAGAGAGCAAAACCTCATCAAATCAAATACTTATACTATCCAGCAGAAATGACTGCAGTGGTCCAAGAGAGCAAATAAAATGAAATAAAAAATAGCGAGTGGCAGATGGAAAACATCAAATCTGGTGCCTACTACATCCAGCAGAAACTGGGGAAGTTCCAGTGAAGCAGTCAGCTAACAATCCTCCATAACACCAGTTCCAGCGGATCTGACACCGTTTTCTGTCCTCCTCGGACACTGCAAAACACAGTGCACTTACATACATGCAGGCATAACACTCATACACATGAAAAAAATGCCTTTACCTTAATTCTTAAAACTCCTTATTCCTACCTTTGAATTGTACTATTAAAAAAAAAAACACAACTCATGTTCCAGGGGCCTAATGCCAGATGACAATTTAGCAACTTGGTAAAATGATGCCTTTATGGGGCTGGAGAGATGGCTCAGTAGGGAGTAGTTGCTGCTCTTAACAGAAGACCCAAGTACAGTTACAGCATCCATGCTGGGTGGCTCAAACTGCCTGTAATTCCAACTCCAGAGAATCCGATGCCTCTGACCTCCTTGGGCACCTGCACTTACACACACACACACACACACACACACACACACACACGCAGATGCACACACACACACACACACACACACACACACACACATGCACACACACACTTTATAATTAAAAATAATAAATCTTTTAAAAACTGCCATTGTTTCTTTAAACTGTTCTTCCCCTAGGCCTGACCTATATGAACAAATACAGTTAACTAGAAAAATGAGCTGAAAAGGGCCTCAAAGAAACCTTATCCCACTGCCAGTCTTGCTCTCCCTTGCAGTCTGAAACTGTGGCAGACTGGGGGGTGGAGGGCAGGGAGAAATTCTGTGTTGCTTAACAATTAGAAGGTTCACCGATTTCATGGAATTGAACTGTTGACTGCTGGTACAAGACACTTCCTGTGCTTGAGAATCCAGAAAAGCTATAGAAATAGCCTGAATTCACATAAGGACACGGGGAAAAGCCCACAGGAAGGGTTTGAAGGAACAGTAGAAGAGAGAATAGAGAGGCTTTCTGATGACGTCTTGTGGTCCAGTTTGTTTAAATCATAGGTATACATGCAGTTGTACTATGTATGAGGGTCTCTTCTCTATCCCTGCATGTGCTACAGAGAGTACGTTGTACTTGAAATGAGTGACAGTATTTGCAACTTAATAGAATATCATAGGCATCAGGCCCTCTTTCCTAATGATCTAGCACTCAAATATATTTCTTGAGGAAATGAGTTGGGACCACTGTACAAGCATAGATAGCAAGAAACTACAATTCTGTGTCTTAACAGGCATCGAGGCAAAGATGCCAGATGATACGAGGTCCAAACTGAAAGGGATTATCTGCCTGCTTTGCTCACCACTGCTGCCTTGGGGGCTTGAACTGTCCCGGAGGTAGGGAATGAAAATATTTGTTGATGGATGATGCATGGACCACCAAGGCGCAGAAAGGAAGATGGGAAATCGGGCTAGCTTTTGTCTCTCCAGGTGTGCGTAGCAAATGTTACTTAACTACAGTCCAAACAAGTTTCTAGAAGGGGTCAGGAACCTATGACAGAGAGTTAAGGTTCAGCTTAATAAGGAGACCCAGCCTCACCAAAGCCAGCTAGTGGGAAATGAATGGGTTGTGGGTGATGCAAGGAATGGTTCCTGGAAAGCTCTTTATATATGAAACAAACCACAGGAAGTTTTGTTCAAGTTCTTCATGGAGAATATCTTTATTTATATTCCTTTTGCATTCTCTAAAACGCACAGTGTGTGTTTCATCTCTTCAATCACATTTGTGGGGCCGGTCAGTTTATTGGAGAGCTTTGGAAGGTCTTCAGAAACGTTGCCTTAGGTTTCAGCTAAGTGAGTCACAGAGATTGGTCATGAGCTACTACAAAATTACAGGAGGTCTAGTTAATATTATTCAACAGTTACTAGAAAAGCTTTAAGAACACTCGACGCATAGCCAGACGCAGTAAGAGAGAAGCAGATGCTACTGAAGCAGTAAGATTTCCATATACATGGCTCTGTGTACAGTATCAGAATCCTTTAACAGACAGTGCATGTACGTTTAAATCATTACTTTTTGTTTGTTTGTTTGGGGTTTTTTTTTTTTTTTTTTTTTGGTCTTTTTGAGACAGGGTCTTCCTGTAGCCCCAGCTGGCCTGGATTCGCTATGGAGACCAGGCTGGCCTTGAATTCACAGAGATCTGCCTGCCTCTGACTCCCGAGTGCTGGGATTAAAGGCATGCGCCACCACGCCTGGCTTTAAATCATTATTTTAAGGGCACTCTAATACAAATGTCTTACTAAATTTTACCTTTTCTCTTTGGCTCACAAATGCACGAAAATACCAGAACTTATTTCATTACTATATAAAGAAGATACATTACAAATGGGAAGAAAATACAAGGTGCCTCTTTAACATGGTAAATCTCTGAATATAAATAAGCAAATATTTCACCGTCATACAATTAAACAGTTACTGAAATCATCACATGTATCCCTTCCCCACCCCTAAGGTCAGACAACAGTGATATACACAGTCTACACAAATTAATCTCTAAAAATACAGCAACAGCACACTGGAGATGATGACTAGGCTGTTTTCCCTAGCAGGGATCTAACAGGGAGGGCGTGACGCTTCCCAACTAGTGGTACTTTTCGTCATCCATCACTCCTTCAGGTGGGTGCTACACTGACCAGGAGGTCGACTCCCATAAGCAGCCTTTCCCTTGGTCCATAAGACACAGCAGTGAAGTGCTATCTGTCCTGCACAATGGGTAGACCCTCAGAAACAGTTGGAGGTGAAGCAAATTCTTTGGGGACAAGAGACATGCTGTGGTCTAGGACTAAGCCATACTCACTATACATGTATGTATATATAGAGAGGTATATATAACTGTACATATATACTGCATTCCTAATGTGCAACTTTTACAAAACGAACATTATTTCCTGCTAACTCTAACAAATAAGCTTAAGTGAGGTTATGACAAAGATTCTTCAGGAGAGTATAATTTCCTTCAATGAAATGGCCTACGTGTGTCAGCAACTGATGGAGCTTTGTTGTAGGGTGCTAGAGGGAAAAGGGGATGGCTGCAGGTTCTGCAAAGGGGGATTATAGATCCTGGCCCAGCCTTTCTATCTCCTCAATGAGGAAGTCGATGTCGGACTGGGTAGCAGCTGGGTTGGAGATGACCATCCGAAAGAAGTTGGCTTTGTCCCCCTGAGGCTGGTATCCGACCATGGTTGTGCCTGACTCCATCATCAGGGCTTTGATCTTGGGAGCCACCTTGTGATGGAAAACATAAAACCAAATTCAACACTGATAGTGATACCCCCTCTTTTTAACAGTTCAATTACTTTTGCTTTTTACTGCTTGGATTAAAACATTTTTAAGGTTTTATTTAACTTTACGTGTATGAGTGTTTTGCCTTCATGTATGTAAGTGCACCACATGTATGCCTGGTGCCTACAGAGGCCAGAAGGTGTGGGATTCCCTGGATCTGGAGTAATGGACGTCGTTAGCCACCATATGGAGTGGTCTCCAACCACTCCCCTCCAAAGTATTTTAGATCCAAGTGTTTTTAGTGGCTAATATCCAAATCCATCCAATCATAAGTTCCTTTTGAAAGGAGCTGGCAAGTAAAATTTTAAAGTCATGGAATAATGATAATAAAATAAATAAAGAAACAAAGACAGAAAACACTGTAAATTAAGGTTGTATGTAACCTGGAGCTCAAGCTATTGCCTGGCACACAAGCAATGCCTAACAAATATTTGTTCAATGGCTGCATGAGTGACATGTTGCATAAATATACCAACAACTCTGAATATGTAAGCTGGATATAGAAATCATCAGAGAAGGATATGGAGAGATGGCTAGATGATTAAGAACACGAGTTTTTCTTGCAGAGGACCTGGGTTCAGTTCCCAGCACCCATATGACAGCTAATGACCATCCTTAACTCCAGTTTCAGGGGCTTCAACCTCTCTTCTGACCACCAATGGGCATGGCACCCACATGGCACACTTACATAAATGCAGGGAAAACACTCATACAGTTAAAATAATAAAAAAGTAGGAACATAAAAAATAAATTTATAAAAGGAAATCAACAAAGATGAATCCGCATAGAGTAGGCTTGGATTTAGTAGAAGGTAGAAGTTCAGAGAAAGGTGAGTATTATTTACTTGCTTAGGGGACCCTGTGACGAAGAACACCAACCTAAGGTGGGACTGCATCTTACAGGTGTTTCTGTTGTGTCTAAACCACAGCAAGCTGACAACCCCAGACATATAAATCATGATGGCTCCTCAACACTCCATTACCTAGAAGCCTGCCCTAGGCTTTGTTTCTTATCCCTTTCCCTTTAGAATAGCACATCAACATGAGGATGGCCTGACTGGCCAGGGGAACTGCAGAGACAGAAAATGAGTCCTTACCCTGTGTAGTTTTTCCCGTCGCTCAGGACTATCTGGAACTCCGCGGAGACTTTGTGGAATATACCAGAAACAGACATTTGTGTGCTCAGGCTGCAGAGATTTCAGGAAACAAGCAAGTAAACAAAAATAAAATAATGAGCACTTGATAGACAGTCATAGGTGCTTTGGGAGGAAGTTCTCAGTCAAGAAAAAAAAAAAAAAAGGTCTGAATGACTTATCTCCAAAGTACTGTGACATGCGAAAACACCAGGCAGGAAAATGCCCATTTCTCTGGTTATATCTGCCAGGGTGCTGCCTCCCCAACTCCTGACCAGCTTTCTAGATATCTCAAGCAACTGCCTCTGCATCCTGAAATGTTAAAAATAATAACATTTGGGTAGCTGAGAAAAGGGATCTCCTTATCTGGCTATCTGTAGCATCTTACAAATGGAAAATGCCCTGAAGTTCACTTTACTGATACTGTTTGGTTGTTGAAGGCATAGTTTTGCAGTTTCCTCCTTCACTGCTTGTCAGCACCATGTCTCCCTGAAGCCTGCTTGAGACATAACAGCTCTCATTTCAGCCTTCTAGGAGAATGTTTAAACTAGCGTAAAGACTCAGAGGAAAGCCCCACAGTGAGGTCCACTAAATGTTGACTCACTGCTCAGCGTTCTGGTGTTCATTTGGTGACTCTCCAATGTTATCCTGAGGGGTGACATCGCCTCATAAATAGACAAATGTCAGATATAGATGGTGGTCTATGACAGTGGGTTAAGAGCAGCCTTTCTTTTGTTAACATGGGATGTGATTCCATCTTTCCTTATTCGACTGTGGACTCCACTAGGGAAGACATAGTATTTGTTTTGGCCAGTACTCTATAATCCAGCATCTGGCATGGGTCTGGCACTTCAGGAAACACTGTGTGACAAGTATTTTCCTGTGTGTAATGGGAGTGAGAAGCTAGGCAGAGACAGTTTATCCTGCTCTCTTCATCATCAATCTATGGTGAGCAGATGTTCATTTAGAGCCAATTTTGGAAGGTGAGGATATGTCTGTCCCTCTAGGCTTCTTGGACTTGGGAGACATTTATCATAGATGGAGTCCAACACAAGACAAAGCCAAGAACTATGAGGGACTCAGACCTGCCATGGAAACACCCTAGGTGTTGGCAGAGAACTACCCACTTCAGAATCCAGCTTCTTAAACTGTGCACTGCACCCCTGTATGGGGCTGGATAATTGAATGTGGGAGTTGTAAAAAGTTTCTGAGCTACATGATCAAAAACGAACCTGAAATCAAACATGCTTTGAATCTGGAGTGATGCTAGCTGTGCTGGCCTGTGTTGCAACCCTTCACTTCACTGCAGCCTTGGTTCTAAACATACAAAATGTTCACTTTGCACTGCATATGCCTTCATGTCGCACAAGGCCAATGTGTTCATTGCTACCTTAAAGACTTCGGCACAAATTCTAGACCACTGCATGCTGTGAACAGGAGTGTTTCTCTGGGCTTATAGAAAATGATTTAATTACAGAAAAAAAAGACTTTAATATTTTCCTATGGTCAATCTGCTAGGCTATAGTATATATTTATGCAAAGCACTGCTAGTTATAAAATCAAAATATTGATCAACTCTGATAAATGTTGAAGATGCTTTGTGTCTTATAGTATCATGTGTTCAGTCAAGATTTAATACTTTATGTAAGAATAAATGGGGACATCCATCTCATTAGTATGTGAATTTGCTTTCATCATTAATATAGGGTAAAATTGTCTAGTAGAGAACTTTTTTAAAAAACTGATGATTCAACATCAATATAGCTATTCTTTAATACCTATATACTTGGGGTTATATAAAAGTTTATTGGGTGAAATTTCCTGTGAGTGGGAAAAGTTTAAGAAGTCCTGTTTCAGATGAGGTGACGGGGAAATGTGACCCCAGCACCACCTGTAGGAATGCTGAGCATGTGGGAGTTGGGTGAAGAAGGCACATGAATGAAAACTCAGAAGCAGCTTGAGCCACTAAGGCTTCCAAGGCATTCCTCATGGTTTCTAGGAAGCACTGTGCATCTGGCTCATGATGATAACATACCTCGCCGTCGAATACCATCTCAAATTCTTCTCTGTTTTTAATTTTGGCATAGAGGTATTCAGCCAGCTCCAAGCATTTGTTGATCTGATTTTCAAATCCCACAGTGCCCTGTTTTAAAGAGGAAGGTCATGTTTATTGGTATCAAGTTGCATTTCACTGTGATGGTCATTTGGGGGAGGCTGTGTTGTCCTTCCACACACCAATTCTGTTATTGTTTATGGGACATACAGAAAAGAGCATTCTTGGAGATGGTTTGGAAGGAATAATTAATCCAACATGGATGTCTTCTTCTAAGGGCTAAATGAAGAGTCCTGCTTTCTCTTTGGAAGGCCCCCTGAATTATTCTCAATAGGGCTTGTAACTTCCTGTCAGTTATTCACAATCTGCATTTGAAGCCCATTCTGGTTTGCTTAAGATAAGGCTACTCAAACTGTCATATCTGGACTGAAGACAGTCTATAACATGATGGGATAAGTAAATAAATTGAGATTAACTACAAGTAAGCTTATGCTTTTAATTTTTTTTAAGTCTTTTTGTGACAGGGTCTCCCTGTAGCCTCAGCTGGCCTGGAACTTACTATGCAGACCAGGCTGGCCTTGATCTCGCAGAGATCTGCCTGCCTCCGCCTCCTGAGTACTGGGATTAAAGGCTTGTGCCACGTGTTTACATTTTGTGTGTGTGTGTGTGTGTGTGTGTGTGTGTGTGTGCACGTGTGCCAGTGAGTGGAGCTCAGAGGACAATTTTGGGACTCAGATTCAGATTGTTAGGCTTAGCAGTGCTTCTGGTCCCATTAGGAAACTTTTAAAACAATTTACAGAGTGGTTTTTATGACTGCTGATGCTAATAATGAATAGTGACTTCTGATTTGTGTTTTATATTTCATTTTCCTAACAATTTCATATTGGTCCATGATAGATAAAAGGAACTAACAACTAATTCTTCATCATAGATACTTTGACAGAAACTTAGAATGAATCTTCTCCAGTCATATGTCCTTGTCAAACCATCCTCATAGGTAACTTGCCTTCCACATAACATAGTACAGTTCCTTTCCAATGACAGGACAACTACTGGTCTCAGAACATGCCCCGAGACTGCATTAGCTCCAACTAGTGGCAAACTGACTGAACATGAATTTCAAAATCCAGCGTAGCTGATTAGCAGCACATAGGCTGATGAGTGGGCTGGTGTTAAGAACAGATGCACAAGGCTGGCTTGTGGACCACTGATGGGCCTGGGCAGAATCCAGAGCTGGCAAAGCACTCTCCAAGTGGTGGGACTGCTGACTGCCCCTTCCGAAGAAATCCCACTCCAGGAAATCACCTCCACAACACATATCCCAGGGGCCAAACCTCCTGGGAACAGTTCAAGAAATTACTGCCAGGCAAAATGAACACATAATGACAGAGACAGGCCATGTGGTCATTATAGCAGTGTAAAACAATAGAGTGCTTTCTCTTATTGCAGTGTAAGACATTTATATGCTCAAAATGCCTATAATTACTTTGTGATAGAAATCAAATTCAGACTCTATATTAAGGCAGGATGACTTAATGAGGAAAAAACTGATCATCTGCTAAACCTTTTTTACAGGAGGAGTTAAATATCTGACTAGTTAGTGCTGTAAAACTTTATTGTTTGTGGATTTAGATAGTTCAAATATTTACCATGGAAATTATTAAAATTAATAAATAGTAGGTAAATAAAAACAATGGATTGATATAAGGCTGTGAAATCAAAACTGCCTTTAACTTCATTGTATAAAAACACTTCTGAAACAGTCACATATAATCTCCCTTCCTTATATTTTGGGAGAAATTCCTTTACTTAGCTTTTTCCCTAGGCACAGAAATGCAGCCTAAGAAGACAATGACTGCAGACAGTGTGCTTCAGTCTAGTGGCAGTTCTCAGAATCAGGAGCGGTTCTGATTCCCCCCACCCCACAGTACCACATATACAACAATGTACACACAGCACCACACACATATACACAGCACATACACACACACACACAAATACCACATATACAACAACAATGTACACACAGTACCACACACACACACTCACACACAAAACAGGTATACATACAGCACCACACATACACAGAGTAATACACAGAGCAACATACACACACAGTACCTCACATACATACACAACAACACATACAGCACTACACACACACATACACACACAGAATACTATAAATACACATAGCATCACACATATACATACAGCACTATACATACAGAGCAGTACACACACATACTCAACACCACAGATACACATGCACATAGAGAACCACATACAACACACACACACACACACACACACACCCGCACAAACACACACTATGGAG
>NW_008357637.1:656124-686579 GCF_000622305.1 Nannospalax galili | reverse complement strand
TCATACTCTGAACACACCACTTGCACCCCCACGGCATGTATACACACACACACACACACACACACACACACACACACACACACACTATGAAGTTTCCAGAATAGCATATGAAGTACAAGTCATGGGAAAGTTAATTAAATAGAATCTAAAACTGTGGTATGTATATGCACTTACATATATAGTTCATGATAGGAGGCCTCATACAGGAATTCAGAGTTCTCCTCAGAAATACAATGATTTTATCTTTTCCTCTACATCTTCACTAAATAATTTTAGAGTCTTTAGAGTAGTAAGATTGTGCAATGGGTAAAGGCACTTGCTGCCAAGCCTGATGGCCTGAATTTAATCTCCAGAATCCACATACTGGAAGGAGAGAACCAACTTTCACAAGTTGTCCTCTGACCCCCACATGTGTTCTATGGCACATGCATGCCACCCCAAAATAGTTAAAATAAAGATTAAAAAAAGAATTATTGTGGAAATTCTTATCTTAGCACAATTCTTAGTAATAAGAGAAAGTTAAGAGAAACTTTCATGATAATTCAAACAAAGGAGAATGAACTGAAGGGAGAATTGACAGAAAAGAATGAAGTTACTCCATTCACAAGGAAATGCAGTTAGCTCAGTTATGTAGATAACTGGTTGCATACACAATGAGCTCTCTGTAATACATCACTGTCTTTCTTTCACTAGTCTGTGCAAGCCATATTTCTGTTCTGTTTCCTGGATTTCCCTCTTCATACCTTTGCTTTCCACATCAGCCAGAACTTGAAGATGTCCACATGGCGGCCACACTGGATCGCCTTGTCCCCAGTGTCATAGGAGACATCATACTGCTTGTCTGGCTGGAAGAGGTATCCTGCACACATCTGGTTGCATCCTTGTAGTATACCCTGTCACAGAAACCAAGACACAGTCAGAGATGTGGTGCAGGGATAGCTTTGGGGGCCATGCCACTTTTCTTCAGCCCTTTGTAGGTTTTACAATTGTTTTGAAGTCATCTGAAACCACTCTTGGGGAAAAAAAAAAAACTCTGCCTTTCTGCCTTCTGTTATTCTGGAAATGTTAGAAAATGTTCTCTGGTCTTGGATGCCTACAATAAGGGACTTGCTGTTCCTCTAAGGATCATTTGGAAATGTATGTGGGTATTCTGAGTTTTTTCATACCAAAGGAGGATTTAGTATGTCATTCATTGGGTGGGGCTTAGGATAAAAACATCCCCAGTGGGTGGGAAAGCTACTGTTATGAAGAACTTTCCTACCCTAAAGTGCTCCCTCCTCCCTCAAGTCTAATTCATGCAAGATCGCCTATGAATCAATGTGAGTGGAGGAAAGAGCCTGTGTGCGTTCTGACTCCCACAGGAGACAGGCTGAGTGGGATACCTTATCTGCAGTAGGTTTACAGAAAATCAGTGCATTTTGTGTGTTGAGGGGTCCTAAGGCCATGTGCATAAAGAAGGGAATATGGTTCTAACTCATTTATAGAAGCTTTGAAAAAATACATTGTGTGTGTGTGTATGTGTGTGTGTGTGTACACTCACATGCACATGTGAAGTGATCAAGAAGACAACTTGTGGGAACTGGTCTCTCCTACCATGTGGGTTCCAGGGATGGAAGTCAGATCATCAGGCTTGGTGGCAAGTACCTTTACCTGCTGAGCTGTCTTACTGGGCCTATAGAAACTTTTTGGTCAACATTCCCTGCTGATCTGAGTCGGTGTTTGTACTTCTGTTTCCACATTATTTTTTCAACTCTTGAGACTACAGATGCCTACTAAGAACTCATAGTACGCTCCAGTGAGCACTTTTTGTTCTCATTGATTAGGTGGCTCACCCAGTCACTCTTATGTTTGTGTAGACATGAAGGGCTACTCAAAGAATTTCATTAAAGGGTCTGTCACCAACAGAGTCCCAAGTACTGAATAAAGACAAAGAGTAGTTGACAGCAAAAGCTAAGAGAAAAATCTGGCTTAGCTAGGACGGCAGGAAAGGACAGCCTACAGGCTCACAAGGGGGCTGCTAAGCATTTTCTTCTCGAGCCTGGGATGTTCAGGCTGCCAGCCCATCTTCCAAGGGAGTACAGACCTTCTCCTTGACTAGAATGGCTGAGCACTGTAGCAGCACACCCATCATCTTGTGAGGGTTCCAGGTGACAGAGTTGGCCCTGAAAGAAGCACAGAAACCTCTGAGAAGGCATGGGAAAGACAGAGAAGAGCCTGTCCTAGTGGGGAAAGCTCCTCCATCTCCACCGAAGTCCCTGACGCGTTCCTTGCCTATTCTCCTAAATTGATGGTCAAGCAGGCAATGCATGCTTGCAGGCTGTCTCACGGTGTTGACTGCAGACTGCTAAACAACTGCTATTAATACCAGCTATTACTTATGAAGCACTTATGGGTCCTACTGCTGAGAGCTTTAGGTGTATGGAACTTGGCTAAGTATTCCAGCTTTGCAGCCAAACTATCCAAGTCTGAAAGCCAGCTCTGACATTTTCTTGCTTGGATATATTACATAACTCATCTGTGCTTCAGAGTTGTGCCTGCCTCACCAGAACTGAATGAAAGGCAAACAAGTTTATAAAATATGAAATGCTTATCACTGGGCCCCATGTACATAATTCTCACAGCAACACTATGATGCAGGTATTCCTATTATTTGTACTTTAGATAGAGAGACTCACAGATAGGGTTAAGCACATTACCCAAAGTCACACAGCTGGTAGGTGCTGGTGTAAGGACCAACTTCAGGGATTCTAATTACAGAGTTGGTGCTCATAACCGCTGCAGCAGGTTTAGGTAACAGCCTTTGACTTCTTTCTGCCTTTCTGTTATGAGTTAAAGAAGGCCCAGTGATGAGGACATATCTACTTATGGCAAACCTAGGAGCAACAATCAGCTGCCCTGCCGTAGACTCTGACTACCTAGCAGCACTGTTCAAATGCAGACGAGCATAATTTTGCCAGTCTGAGCTACAATGCTAGTGTAACAAGCATGGTCTCCTAGCAACCACATCACTCTGTCAGACACAATTAGATGGATAAGGAGCACACTAGCTAGGGCATTACAGAAACAACTAAGTGTAATATATGATGATTAAAACTTGGGAAATTTGCTTCAGTGGGTTACAGACCCTTTCCTCGTGGCCCCACCCACAGCTAGGCTCTGCATTTTAATACTTGTGAAAGACGTTCCCTTCCACACACAATTGCCTCAGAATTATATTGCCTGTGCTCTCCTAGTCCCCCTGCTGTGGGTTTTTTAGTCTCTTTCTCTTGCTTAAGTCCTTTAGAAGGGAAATATATGTACTGAGTTTCAAGGAAGTAGAGGAAGAACTTTTTCCTTAGGTCAGCCTCATGAAAGAGATCTGGGAGAAATCCCCAGGACAGTTAAACTGAGAATCCGAGTCAGATGTTCAGAAGGTATGAATTTAACCAATTTTCTATCATTTATCAAGTCATTAAAAATTATATTTAGCTCTTGTAAATGGTTTTAAATGGGGTTTTCTGAATATCCTAAAGGCAGGAAGCAAATGATTCTTTGCTTCTACAAGTGGAACAAAATAGGGCACTATATGTTAAAAAAAAAAAAAAAGGGTGTGGTGACACATGCCTTTAATCCCAGCACTCTGGAGACAGAGGCAGGCAGATCTCTGTGAGTATAAGGCCAGTCTGGTCTACATAGTGCATTCCAGGCCAGCTGGGGCTATGGGAAGACCCTGTCTCAAAAAAGACAAAAAAAAAAGTCTAGTGCAAATTGTTTCACATTTTCCTAGACTCAAGGATGGAACATGAAGATTGGCTAAGAAATATAAAGTAAAGTTGGGCAGGCTCATCTACATCTAATACGTTATCTTCCAAATTCTAGGGTCATATGACTGCTTTAAAGGGCTGGCCTAACCCATATGGACATGGGCCTTTCAAAATGGGAACAGAAGTGGACGGGCACAGTAGCAGCCACAGAAGCCAGAGTCCTTGCTAAGTAAGTGTTCCTGGCATGCCTTCCCCATCCAGTTCTCCTGCTGGCCTGCTCTTAACCATTTCTGCCTTGCTCCATGCCTATTGCCTCTTAATGATCCTCCAGGCTGCCAAGAACAGTTGTGCCTCAGAGCCTTGTGCAGGCCATTCTCACTGCCTGGAATAGTTTTTCTTACACCCTTGCTTCCTGTCTCCTCCTTTTCCAATAGCTACTGAGATAAGTCAGGGGAGATGAATGTCTTACTGCTTTAGGGACCAGCCAGCTTACTGAGGAAGAAGAGCCAAAGGAATCAGCAGCTTCCCTGCCTCCTTGGCAAACTGATTTAGCTTCTAGTCCCCCACACTGCGTAATCTCTCTTTTCTCCTCCGTGGGCACGTGCAATTTCATCTTGTAATGGCCTGTTCATGTATCTTTCTTTCCGTCTACATTGTGAACACACTAGAACTCATTTGACTAGGAAATAAATCATACAATAAATACTTGAAATATACCAGTTGAGTTGGTGAGCTTAGTCAGACTGCTGGGAATGAGGGCTGGGGGACTTGAGGCTGACATAAGGGCTGGACGAGGAGTGGCTGGACTAAGGTGTGCCATGCATTTGATGCACTGGATGAAGGAAGCTAACCGAGGTCACCATACCTTTCTATGCCACTAAGTTTGTGCCGGTGCTTCCGGGACATGAGCAGACCACCGCCCCAGGCAGCCTGCAAGGACAGAAAGGGGAAGGAAAGGAGCTGTGACACTGACGAATCTAAAACTGGTCATGCCACACACCTAATGAAACACAAGGGAGACGGAAGGAGCCCACACCAACTGTTCCACCAGCGCAGGCTGTGGGGTTCTTCACTGTTTGCCATTTCTTTATAAAAACTTTCTCCAGATAATGTCTTTATGATCCAGAAAGTGGGTCTGTGATGCTTATGGAGCAAGACCCAAAGGCCCAAAGTGCTGTGGGAACCAGAGATACACTGAGCCCAATGCTCTCCCTTCTGTTACCAGGAGGGAATCAAAAGCTACTTAAATGGCAGAGGCAGCTGTCTGCTTCTTCTGAAGTGTAATTCTAACAGTTTCTGAGATGTTCAGAAAGCACCAGCTTGGGTTTCGACACCATACTAAATTCTAGCCACAGTAAGAGACTGTTGTGGGAATCATGACACCTATTTACTGGATAGCGTGGCATATCCTATCATACAACACAGCCTCTGTTAGTCATTCATTCAATAGCAGGGCAGATTTCTCCATTGTTCATTTTCAAGAAGTTACATCCAGCAAGAGAATGGACAGGGAGAAAGGAAAAAAAGCCAATCACACATGTAAGAATGAACATTTGGTGCTTCTGGAAAAATTTGGGACTAAGTATCTTCATTGATAATGCTTTCTGCACACTTCCTTATTTTTCCTGTACATAGTAGGTATTTATTCTTTTTAGAAGTGTTATAAATCCATGCCACATACACAGCACTTTCTATATATTATACTTTATGTTTTTCCCTCTGAAATTAGTTATATTTTACTCTGCAGCTATTTGTCCAAATGAAGCAGACTGGGGAGGCAGTGTCCACCTTAGTCTAGCAGACTGAAGAAGGAGCCACAGAGACAGCTATTGCCAGCCAAACTTGATTCGAGTCCCAGAGGGTGACCAGATCTGTGGCAGGTATTAGTTATGTGTGGCTGGCTGAGAAGTGGGGGAGACCTGGAGCTAATGTGTACAGAAAGGGCCAGAGAGGGTGTTAGGAGCACCTGGAGGCATATCTGAGCACAGCACTATTTCTGCCCTGACAGGACAGGATTGTGTGTGAATCGGGAAACTTACATCAACATGCAGCCAAAGGTTGTATTTCTCACATATGTCTGCAATCTCCTGTATTGGATCAAAAGCTCCATAAACAGTCGTGCCAGCAGTTGCATTTACATAGAGGGGAACATATCCCTATAAGATGAGAGAGACATAGCTGGTTAGTGCTTTTTGTTTAGATTTTCCTTTTTTCCTCTCTCTCTCTCTCTCTCTCTCTCTCTCTCTCTCTCTCTCTCTCTTTCTCTCTCCCCACACACACATGTATGCAGGTGCCCTTAGAGGCCAGAAGAGGACATTGGGTCTCCTGGACTTGGAGTTATAGGTGGTTGTGAGCTGTCTGACATGGATGCTGGGAACAGAACTTGGGTTCTCTGGAAGAACAGCACACACTCTTAACTGCTGAGCCATCCCTCTAGGCCGTGATTAATGCTTTTAACCTTTCTCATTTCTACATGGAGCAGAATGCAACAGCACTCACTTCAAACAGTGAGCAAAGCTGGTGTGGGTTCAGATACTACGACCGGAACTGTTCTTGTTGGTGTTTATTCATTCATTTATTTGACAGGATTTTGTTGTTGTTGTTGTTTTTGTTGTTGTTTTGTGTGTTTTTTATGTGCCAGGTCTTTTTGTGCTGGGGATACAGCATGGAGCAAAGCAGGTGAAGAATTCTGCTGTGACAGACATGATTAAATAAGCAGAGTATACCATACGTTTCATAGTGGTAAGTTATGTGATAAAAACTGAAGGAAAAATTAATGATAAATATTTGGAATGGCAGGCAGGTTCCTCTCCAAATACTTCACTTCCAAATATTATCTGGGTATTTCTAAGTGTTTTGATATCACAATTAAACTCAAGCATTATTTGGTTTTTTAAAATAGGTGTATACAGGGGCTGAGGGGATAGCTCCACTGGTACAATATTTGCCTTGAAAGCACGAGGACCTGAGTTCAATTGCCAGAACCCACATTAAAAAGTAAGACGCAGTGGTGCACGCTTATAATCTTAGAGGTGGAGACAGGTTGATCCCTGCCTGGGTCTTTCTGGTCAGCCAGCCTAGCCAACTTGGTGACTTTCAGATCGTTGAGAGACTCTTGTCTAAAAAAGAAAAGATAGATAGTGTCTGGAAAAGACACCTGAGGTTGTCCTCTGGCCTCCACATGCATATGCACACACATGGCTATGCACACACACTCACATAATAATGATAAGAGAGCTATACACCGTGAAAGCTGAAACACTAATACTCGGTGATTATCGACATGGACAAGAAAAAATTAAAGATGTGAATGAAAAGAGCTAAGACATTGGGGAGGCCATGAAGCTTAGGGAGTTTTGAAGCTCAGCTCCTGGACTAGTAACACTTCCATCCATTTCCTCTGTTGAGGACTCAGTAGACAACTACAATTAAAAAAGAAGATGCAAAAAGGTAGCCAAACAAGAATGTGTTGTTAAATGGCCTGGAAGCTACCTGGCAGTGACTTGGGGTACAGCTGTTCTAGGAAATTCTTTTGCTTAGTAGTTCGTTGAAGCTGGATTTGCTAAGTACCATGGGCTGTCTGCTAGGGCACAGAAGCACTTTGCTGAATAGAATCCCAAGATGAAATGGTACTTTTTAAAATGAGATTATATCTAACAAGAATCAAGTAAAAAGTTCAATTAGACTGCATGTTTCTGATACCCAGGTAATTTGTTTAAAAATATCAAACTAATTACTTGGCATGAGGTGATTTAATGGCTAAATTCTTCATTTTTCACAAAGGGAAAAAAATTGTAGGCTTATTCTTGAGGCCAAATTCTTTCATAAATTGGAAATAAGGGACTATCTGAGACTAGAATCTTATAAATACAATAAAACCATTTTATTATAAAAAATTTTCTGTGGGCTGGAGAGATGGCTCAGTGGTTGAGAGCACTGACTGTTCTTGTAGAGGACCCGGGTTCGAATCCCAAAACCCACATGGCAGCTAACAACTGTCTGTAACTCTGGTTCCAGAGGACCTGACAGTCTCTCCTGTCCTCAAAGGGCATTGCATGACACTATATTACCTACATACAGGTAATACACACATACACATAAAATTAAAATAATGAAAATATTTTTAAAAATCTGTATGTCAGAAACAATGGGGTTTAGATGTACTAAATCATACATACCTTCTGCTTGGCTTCAAGAATTTTTGCCTCTAAATCAGCTGGAATTATCTTCCCCCTGTAATTGTTGCAAATAGAAGAAATTAAAATGAAGAATCAGCAAGACTAACCATGAAAAAAAACCTTTAGCAGTAGCAGCAAAAAGTAAGGTAATCGGATATTTTCAACAGACCATTAGCAGCTTGGCACACTGTACTGAGCCAGTCCTTAAGCACAATAAAACAAATTTAACAGACGAATACATTTAATACATCAAGAACCTAATACTTCCCCCTGCCTACCTTTCATTGCACTTTATCAAAATCACATTGTCGGTTCCAAAGCCAAGTGCAGCCCCAGCTTTCTTTATGGAATAGTGACTCTGCAACAAATGGAGGTTTGAGGTTAAAAGTTGGCTAGTCTCTTGGAAAACACCACAATCCCAATGCCAGAGCCCCCAACTCACATGTTCTGAGGTGAAAAGGACCAGCTTGGGCACAGTTGCCATGCCTTTTGTCTTAACTTCCGGAAAGTACTTGTAGCGAGCAGCCATGATGCTGTACATGTTGGATATGGCTCCCCCTGTCAGCAAGCAGACACAGTGGGAGGAGTTGGGGCTCTGTCATGTTTTTAACACAAAGGTTGAACTCATGTCTCAAGATATCGGTAAGGGGAAGGACAATCTCCTGAAAAGTTCTGCTGGCTTCCTTACTGCTAAAGGCTTCCCTCTAGACCCTTTGCCCTGAGAATGTAAGTGGTCACGCTCATTGCCAAGCTATATAGGCAGTTGGTCTGGAAGTGATTCATGTATTCCAGTGCCTACCCAAAGCCTAGATGTCATATAAGATGAGGTGGTGGTGCTGCTGCTGCAAAGAGATGGTGAGTTACAACCTCCCAGCTTCCATTTTCTGCTCTATTTACCGAACAAAGATCAATCTCTTCCCTGAGTTCAGAAAGACAGAGAAAGAGAGTAATGGAGCTTGCAGAAAGAAACAGCACACTGCTTGGTTACCAGTCTTGGTACTCTCTTCAAAGAACAGCCCGGCTGAGTTATTGTATCCAGGAGAGATCTAAGGTTACTTAAACAGAAAGAAACTCATGTCCATCTAAATAAAGACACAAGGAGAATGGCGAGAACTCTCTAAGTTAAGTCTGGAACATAAACTAGCCACTTTTGCATTAGTTCCCTGAGAATGAAATAGGCGAATCTGTGGTCTGCTTGGATTGCCTGAACAATTCTATTTCTTTTTTTGGGGGGGCGGGTATGAGAACTTGCTTTAATGCTACATGCATCAAGGCATCCCAAGTGTCCTTGAAGGAACAGGACCCCTGGCAGGGCACTGCAGGCTTCCTCTGAGTCATCTACATGGCTAGGTGGCTCCAGGCTGTTCCAAAGGCTGCAGTGTGGTGTGTCACCGAGAGGCCAGAGGAGGGTGGCTGCTAATCATCCTGCTTAAATTTGCCATTGATGTAGGGCATCCAGTCCAAGATCAGCTGCCAGTCTGTAGCCCACGCCAGCCCCACAGTACCTACAGCACCCCACATGCTGGCCGTGGGAATCCAGTTCTTGGCCAGTTTCCTGTAGCGCCACCCAAGGAACCTCCTCAGCATTGTGGCAAGATCTGTGACAATCTATTTCTTATTTATTTTTTTCCCCTGGGTGTAATTACGCTGTCTCTAGCACCATCTGTAACTCCTTCCTACCTCCAAGAATAGATGTTCTTGTTGTAAAGATTCCTATTGTTTCTACTTTGAGTTAGAGATTAAAGCAGGTATTTAGGCTGAAGCTAGTTAACTGATAATCTGTTTCATTGATCCCTGGTTTTGCTGTTGTTAGAAGAGCACCATTTAGCATGAACTAGATATAACCTTCATTAGTTAATTCATACAGCGGTAGCATGTTTGCTAACCTTCATCCTGACAAAGATAGGGAGGGAGAGTGTTAAAGAAAAGTTTTTAAAGATCATCAAGTCATGATACATGCATATATGCAAATGCCACAACAAAACCTCTTAATGTGTATAATTGACATGTGTTAGTAATTATAAGAAAAAGGAAAAGGATGCATACTTGCAACCCTGAGAGCAATCAGTTACAAAAAGAAACCCACCAGGAGAAAATATCCCATCACCATCTTTACTTGACCATCCAATGATTTCTCTCATCTTCTTAAGTGTTATTTGTTCCATGAGGACAAATACTGGTGCAATTTCATATGTAAACCTGGAATAGTGGAGAGAATGGGAATAAACAATTAAACGCTCTTATTTTGGGAACACAGATGACCAGTTTAGTAGTACTTGTAGCTGGGTTCTAAAAAGAGATGCTCAAAACCACTAAAATGATTTGTTTCCTGGAATCACATGTCACCAGTCCTAAAGTGTCAGAAACCAGCCTGGGTTACCAAAAGAGGTGGAGGAAGATCTGCTGTGTGACTTCACTAGCAGAAGAGCTTCTCATCTGTCTCAGGTGTGGTTCACCCAGAGGAGCTGATGGGAAAAGAATGGCTTTGATGGCTCCTTTTCACCTTTACAACTATAAGGCAGTGCAAATATTAATTGGAAGGAAAAAAAACCGCATTCTAACTTCTACTTACAATTGGCTGAACCGTTTTTAAAAAAAACTTGACTGTAGCTGGGCGTGGTAGAGCACGCCTGTAGTCCCAGCACTTGGGAGGCAGAGGCGGGCGGGTCTCTGTGAGTTCAAGGCCAGCCTGGTCTACATAGTGAGTTCTAGGACAGCTGGGGCTACAGGGAGACCCTGCTTCAAAAAGACCAAAAAAAAAAAAAAAACCCAAAAAACAAAACAAACAAACAAAAAAACCTGACTGACAGTTTCACACTTGTAGACTTTAGAAAAGGTAGGTCCAAACTCCATCTTTCAAAAACCACGTAAAATCTGAAAGTTGACTGTGAAGATAATTGAAAATATTAACCCATGTTTTAAAGATCTCAATATAATTATCTACATAGTTTTTCTACTAATAATCCTAAGAACAGCTATGTATCTATGATTTTCTGAAGTCAATATCTGTCAAAACTAATTAGAAGCAATGATTTTTTAATTACAAATTATAAATAACAAAAAGACGGTCAACTGGCATACATGGCTAACTGTGGGCATCAGATCTCCTGGCAGGTTACATGTGTCTCCCAACAAACGGATGTGACAGTAACAAGCCCTGGCCTTTCCAAAGCAATTCAAAGCAGAAGCACTGTCTGGTAGGATAGTCATTGCAATAAGATCAGGGTATCAAAACATAGGGCCTCAGAGAAATCAAGGAAGACTCATCCGCAGAAAATTGTGCCCAAAGACAGAAAATATTTACTAAGTTCTGAGGCGCTTTTCTTGTTTTGGCTTGAACTTCTTAAGTATTAGGGTCTTTAGGCTGAGCCCAGACCATCCTTGTTGAAAAGAGATGCCTAAGCCGACCAGCCAATTAAGGCATCATCATCAGGGGGTTTGAATTGAGTGCCAATGCCAAGGACTAACGAGAATCTTGCTTAATGATTTAGAAAGCCATTTGCAAGAATGAGATAACTATTGCTATGTACATAAGACATAGGTGATGCCACTAAGTTTTAATCAGGGAGGAAAAAAAAAGCAGTGACATTAATCACATGGCAGTACATGTGACAAAAAAGACCTGAGAGGCTCCTCAGGATATGTCTACTGGGCGAAGGAGAAAAAAATTTTTTTTTCCAAAAAGAGTATGTCCATTTTCCTTGGGAGATCCCTGGAAATTTGGAAGGAAGACCCTTGGAAACCATGTGTTCAGTTACCATCACCTCTGGAGGCCACAATCATGCTTTGGTTCTGCTCTGAGCCCCATCACCGTAGCAACCAACACTCCCTCATGTCTGCTGGCCTGATAAAGGAAGAAGAAGAGAAGGATTCCTGGTTTAGCCTGGGCTGCTGAGCGTACCAAGAAGCAAACTCACGGGTTCACCTCCACATTCTTGAACAAATGCATTATCAATGGTTCCACTGATTTATTTTGAAATGTTGGAATGGAAAAAAACATTTGCATAATGAAGAGGTACTTACTACTGGTGGCAGTTTGTGTATTAGAATCTGACAGTACTGAACATCAACAAGAAAGCTCTCTGAAGCAAGGCAAGAAACAATGGAATCACACCCTGTCATATCAGAACCATCTCAAGGACTGGATGAAAGTTGAGTTAGAGGAAAGTCAGTGTTACATGGCCAGACAGGGGCCACATGGGAAAGGGAGGAAGTATGGAACTGAAGACTAGGGAGTTAGTCCGTTGTGTGCTTCATGATCTGAATCATCTTGGGTCTCTACATTTTCATGAATCAGTCTTCCTACTGAAGAACCAGGAACATGGCCATTAGTCTCAGGATAAGCAGGACGAGTCTAGAGTTCCATCATGAGACTATCTGGTCTCATCTATTTCAGAGTCCTTATCTATGAGCATTTGGTTCCTTAGCCTTTCCTTCAGTTCTCTTTATCAAATAATGAGTGACTATTCTGTGCCACATAACACCCTATGTTCAGAGGAGACAAAGGTATTGTGAAACAGCATTCTCAAACTTGAGGAGGAAGTTTAATGCGGTGAATCCACCATCTGGTTCTGGACCCGACCTGTATCTTGTTGGAGGGTCTTTGCCTAGATCTGAGGGACCAGTTTATCTCACAGCTGGTATCAAGTTTATACTGACAGCTTAGTCCTGACATGGCTTCTCCTAGAAACTTAGGGGGAAAAAAAACCCTTGGAAGAGATCTAAGGTTTCCTTTGTATAATCACTGGTCCATGGCTGTTAAGTCAGCCTAGCAAATATCCTAGTGTGGTATTCTGTTCCAGACACTTTGGATCCTGTCTATCCATTCTGGATCATGTTTTTACAAAACATGGGGTGAGGGGGAGTGTTCCTATACCCATATCTTTATTAAAGGCTTTGAAGTTTACCCTACAGCAGTAGCTCCTGACTTAATTGAAGTCACAGATCCCTTTGGGAATCCTAGGAAAGCTATACCGTCTATCTCCAGGTAAAAGGTGAGGCTAGTAAATTATTTTGTATACAATTGTAAGAACTTCTCCCCCTTGCAATATGGACCCTAGGTTAGGAACCTCTTCCCTAAATGACAGGTGAAAGAAGATGAAGTCAAGAGATCAATGGTCAAATGAAGATTCAGAAGAAGCTGGTGGGATGCTAAAATCAAAGTATAAAGTTACAGTTCAGGATCAGAGATCAAGAAGCTAGCACTGCAAAAAAGCTTTGGGTTACACCATTGAACATGGATTGGAAGAAAGGATTTAAAACAACAAGATGGAAAGACACCAAAAGAGAATGCTGAGGTTTTCTAAATACTGAGTAGGGAGGTGAGTCGGCCCCTTTACTGTAGTGTATGTAACTCACCTTCTCAGTGAGACTTACTCAGAATTAAGGGATACTGATTGTGAAGATGATGTTGTTCTGTATGGCAGTCTGACAGTTACTATCAATTTTCCTTCCCTTCACTGAAGTCTTGTTTAGGGTTGTAGTTCACTAAGATCAAAGACTGTATTTTCTAGCTTCCTTAAGTGCAATAATGGAACTAAATATGGAAGTGTTTTGTGTGACTTCTGAGGTTTCTTAGCAGTAAGATGCTCCTGTTTTGCCTGCCTGCCCACTCACCCTGTGTGCTTCCTTCCCTTCCTTGTTTTCTCAACCCCCTCACTCCTTCATACCCCCTTGTTTCCCTTCTTCCTAAGTTCTGGAACACAAAGTAATGACTAGAACTCCAGCAGTCAGCATGCAATGTGAGGTAACTTTGTAGATGAGAGCTCTATGCTCCAATATGAACCAGAAAGGCACAAGAAACCTAGATCCTTCGCGCTTTCTGATTGAGGACTTGTTTAATGAAAGACTCTTCCATGTCAACTGTCATGGCACTCCTCTTAGATGTCCTCCCTCTCTCTACAGGTGTGGAGGGGAACTTATCTCTACCTGGAAGGGAAACGTACTTAAGGGGACCTAAGGAGATGTTCTATTGTCCAGAGATGGCAAGAGATAGAAACAAGAGCCAAGAGGCTGAAGGGAGTGGGATATCAAATGCTTCAGTGACCTGTGGAATGGTTGCCACTCCTGGGGATGGATATGCCACCTGCATACCCTAGGCACTTGGGATCAAGCCATTGTTAGGTCTTCAGAACCACTCTGTAGCAATGGATATCATTGCCCCCTCACCCCTTTTCCTGATGAAGAGATGGAAATTTAGAGAAACACTGTCATTTGTGTAAGGTCTACTATCGGTTTCAGAGTCTCTTCCCAGTCCTCTATGTCACAGCTCTTATTCCATGACAAATGAGTATTGCTTACTGAGGCTCTGCTCTAACAGCTTGCCCCTCAGTGTGCGATGACTGATAACTCCATGGGAAATTTCTCCAGTGTAACTTCCATGAAAATAAGGTAGTAGATGTGTGAGATCTCAACCTCATGGCAAAGAGTTGAGACAGGTCTTGCCATTAAGATTACATATTGCCACCAGTGCTGGAGGGCATGGTGTTGCTTACACAACCTGCACAATTGTTCTTGGTGGACTTGCTCTGGAAGAGGAGAAGGGCACATGCCAAGAACAGCTACACATTTATGAATATTCATTGGCTCCTCACTGTCCTTGCCTTGGAGAACAGTTCTCAGAGCTGCATGCACAAGCCAGTATAAAGGTGTGGGCATGAGCCACCAGTCAGACTGCCACCTGAATGAAGATACTGGATCTTTTCTTTGGAAGGACTTTCCAGATAATATATTAATTATTTTTCACAAGTGTCACCAAAACTCAATGGATGCAGAGGGGAAATTAGCATATCAGTAATTAAGTAACGTCTTTGCCAGGAAAAGATCCCTTTGCCATTCATTTCCAAGATTGTTTAGAATGGCGTCTAGGTGAAGACGGAATTGTCACAAGGGAACAAGTGTTGCCTGTGTGCCTGCAACGCTGCCACATGTCATGATCTTCCCAGGGACTTGGCCGAGGACAGCGTCTAGAGAATAGTTATTACTTCTCACACAATGCTTGTCTCTAGAACTGACAGGAACTCTTTCACTATTTTAAATAACCTTCTCTATCGATCTGTTGGAATTGGATCATATTTTATAAATACCTCCTGCTCAGTACAGAGGCAATTACTATGTGTCATTTAGCTGAGTTGGCCTTGACCTCAGTGGCTGGGACATATTTCAGAGTTTCATGGCTGAGCTGAGCCAAAAGAAGAGTAAGGACTTTGATTTTATGAATATATAGACCAAAGGTGGGGAATTTGTGGAAGCTTTCTGGTGGAAGAAAAGCTTTTAGAAGAGTTGGTCATAAATGGTTCAAAGGGGAGAATTCCTTTTATTTACCTTGAGATTGGCTGTATATACTGGAAGCCACAGCAAGAGGTCAATAGAATACACACTTAGAGATACTGGGTGAATATGGTGCCTATGTAACTATGGGTATTTGAGCCTTGCTGAATATGTACTTTTTAGGAGGTGGAGGGAAATCAAACTTATGGCCTTGAGGATACCTAGCAAGTGATCTACCACTGAGCCACATCCCCAGCCCAGATGTATATCTTTTACTTTGCCTTTGCCACTTATGTCCTAAATTGTTGTGTTCAAATAACAAGATGGTATTTTCTAATTTAAATTGTTCATGTTAGATGCTATAGTTAATCATTAGTGTCTGTTTTTCAAGTTATAATTAGTATATTATAATGTTTGTGCTTGATGATATGCTTTTATTCTACAAATCATAGTACAGTGTGCTGGATGGCTTCAGATGTCACCTCAAGACACTTGGGAGGAGGAACCTCAGCTGAAGTATTGCTTCCATCAGAATGGCCTGTGGCCATGTCTGTGAGGCATTTCCTTAATTACTAATTGATGTGGGAGGACCCAGTCCATTGTGGGTGGTGCCACCCCTGGGCAGATGGTCCTGGGTTGTATGAGAAAGCAGGCTGAGCACAAGCCAGAAGATCAAGCCAGTAAGCAGTGTTCCTCCATGGTCTCTGCTTCAGCTCTTGCCTCCAGGTTCTTGTCTTGAGTTCTTGCCCTGGCTTCCCTCAGTGATGAACTGTGATCAGGACATGCAAGCCAAATAAACTCTTTCCTCCAAAGTGTTCATGGTCAGAGTGTTTTATCACAGCAATACAAACCAAACTAGAACATACAGCAAAGATTGGCAAGGGGCGTTTTTCATTTGAGATCTTCCAATGAATTGCCTCTTTGACTTGAATTCCTCTGTCTTTTGAAGTCCCAGTGATCCAAGGTGGACACTCTGTGAAGCTGTCACAATTTGTGAGCAGGGAGCAAACTACTTTCGTTTTCCAGTCAACTGAATTTTTATGCCTTTTGACACCAAAGGCTTCCCTTGTCATATTTACTTCTAAAAACTTCTCAGTCTGTCTTAAATTATCAAACAAGGCAGGAATCTTTAATTAACAGAAGCTTTTCTGAATGCAGTTTTAGTATTTTCCATCCCTGGCTTAGACAGCTTTGAAACATATATGAGCAATACATAATTTTAAAATGCCCTTTTGGCTTTGTGACTGATCATAGTTTAAGAAAAATAGAATGCTCTGAACTTTAATAACTGGCATTATGTCTTGATGTCAAAAGGAATTTCTCACTTTAAACAATACTATTCCTTCACCTAAATTCATTTTTCAAATATATTCTACAGTGAACTTAAAAAGCAAGTCAGGGGCTGGAGTGTAGCATAGTGGTAGGGTACATGCTTAGCATGCCTGAGATCTGGGTTTGATCCCCAGTGCCATCGAATATTTACTAAATAATAAATAAATAGCTTCCCAGCACTGCCACAGTGACGAATACCCCTATAATTCTTGTGCAGTTATTAAGTTATTATAAGAAATTTGTTTAATTATTTTCTTTTGAATGCTTTAATTGTATGCAGTGTTATCGTATGGATGTATCAATAGTGGTAAAATATTTTCATAACTGTTGAGAGAAAAGACTCTACTCCTTAGGCTACAGTGACCCTCCACATCTTGTAACATGTTCTTACCCCCCAAAATGACACATGTATACAGGAAACTTTGGGGTGTTTGCAAAAAGTACCCAACTTGTACCCTGAGAACTGTGGAGTCAGTTTCATATAAATTTATATGAATTAAGAAATAAATTAAGGCATTGTCTACATAAACAAGTATGAGGTTTAAAAAATATCAAACTCAACAAAATAATTAGTTCTTTTGAAAGGAATATATACGGTATCAGTGCCAGGTGAACTTTGTTTTAGAATTTTTAGTTAAATCATGAGTTGATCAAACTGATTTGAGACTTGTAGTAGTTTAGTAATAGAGGAAATACAGCCTAAGCAATAAAGATCAATGTGATTGGGTAGGAAAGGAAACCAAAATGAGCCCCAAACATGACTTCTTTAGCTATACACTCAGATAAACAGAGTCCGGTAACATGAAGTTTCTCAATTTCAAAGCTGGTTACCATTTTTCCTGAGTATGCTCTTGTTATATTATTCAAGAACAGTTTATCAAATATCCACTATTAAACCAAACCTGTGAGAAATCAAAAAGATCTTATGAGGAAAAAATGAACTATAAGAAAATAGAACCATTAGAATTGGATTTTTTTTTAGCAACAAGTTATAGTTATACATCACAACTGCTTACAAGAGAAGAATGCATGAGACTTACATATTGGTATTGGCAGTTGATGTCAGCCATTCACCAGCTAAGCCAATGATATCCAATCCAGTAGAGAGCTGGTTGAAAAATCGAGGGTGACCTAGAGAGATAATAGGCAAGTATCAAGGCAAACCCAGAGTTTCAAAGCTGTCCTATTGGACCATGTGGATGAAATCTTCATTCTGTGGTCTAATAATAGCACTCTCCAAGGATACTGGAGAAGGAAAAGCAGGTTAACTACCCTATACCAACCAATGGCACTTAATGATGCCCTCAGACTTCTTTGTTTCTAAGGCATTTTTTTTTCCTGTCTTTTTGAGACAGGGTCTCCCTGTAGCCCCAGCTGGCCTGGAACTCACTATGTAGACAAGGCTGGCCTTGAACTCACAGAGCTCTGCCTGTCTCTGCCTCCTGAGTGCTGGGATTAAAGGCATGTGCCACCATAGCCGGCTTCTAAGGCATACTTTTAAATTTAAAAACATTGAGAATTGACCTATGCTTTCCGATATCTTATTAGTGGACTTTCAGATGAACTCCTCTGTCATATCTATTTCTTTAATTATTAAAAAGGATGTGGCACATGCCTATAATTCTGGCACTTAGAGGCAGAGGTGAGAGGAACACACATCTGTGTGTTCAAGACCAGCTTGGGCTACAAGGTAAGATCCTGCCTTAGTTCCTACCAAGGATGTGGTGGTTTTTATTCTTTACAAGTCTGTTTCAACTTTTACTTCATATCCTGAGGATTTTAATTGCAATATCAAGATTAGTTGATGGTGAAGAGGCTATAGGCCTCAGAGAGAGTTCTTAGGTCTATGAACCAAACCAAGCCTGGGAAAAATACCAGGTCTGACCTGATTCTGAGGCCAGCCATCACTCTCTGGGTCTCTGTGACAAATATGTTATCAAGTATCAGTGTTCTTTGCTCACCTAGAGTTGGGTGCCCACAAAAGTAATGGAGCTGAGCTGATTGAGTGCTGAGCTGACCTACTATCTTTTCTGTGAATGGGCAGACCAGTCAGTCCTAACTCAGTTACTGAGATGAGCGTAGAGACAGTTTTACTATGTAACTTGAAAGCCCTGTACACCCCACAGTATACTTTTTAGTTGGCTGTATCCTTGGCAAACTCATGACTGTTGCCAAGTTTTTGCCATCTTAGAATTTGCCAAAAACTCAACTCCACATCAGTAGGCTCTGCTGTCACAAAGGAGTCAACAATAGATTATCTAGGGAATGCGTGACAGAGGACTGGTGTTAAAGACTTGCTACTACTATTTTTCCAGTGGAAACTGCGTTTGTCTGGGAATAACTGTCAGAGAGCTAGTGTTTGAGTGTTCCTGGTCTAAGTACCCTCCCTGAGAATCTGTCCTTCTCTAAATGTGAGGGGTTCTCACGTAAAACATCTGGACTATGATTTCTTATATCAAAATATGCCAATCCTTAGGAGTCCTCAAATAGAATACTGATTTTTAGTAAAAAAGAATAATAAACAATGAACTTCGTGTGCATATGGGGCCGTATTCTAGATGTTCAGGTGGCTAGTCAAAGTAATTTCATCTCTTCCATTTGCCCCACTTCCAACAGAATATATGTGACCTCCCGAAACAAAAAGAATTTTGTTAAAATCCTCCAGCTGAACTGCTAATGGCAATTGATGGCTGCTAGGAGAGAAAGGGTCCTTTTTTCTTTGGGACTATGGCTGTTGGTAGGTTGCCCATGCTCAGGTGGGTGGCCTCACCCATATACATTTGGGCAACACTAATTGGACTCAGAAAATACAACATGGAGGTAGGAGGGGGATTTGGGGGGATCCAGAGGGAGTGTGAGGGGGATTTGGAGGTGGATATGTTCAAGATACTCTGTATACCTGCATGAAATTTTCAAAGAATAAAAATATTCTTAAAAAGAATTCTGCTAAGCCGGGCGTGGTGGTGCACGCCTGTAGTCCCAGCACTTGGGAGGCAGAGACAGGCAGATTTCTGTTATTTTGATATATCACAGTGAAAGATTTATCGTCCTCTTTTTTTTTTTTTTTTTTTTTTTTTTAAAAAAAAAAAAAAAAAAAAAAAAAAAAAAAAGAATTCTGCTGAAATCCATTGACAACACATATGCATATGCAGTGCCCATTTGAAAACTTTAAAAAGAAAATCTTTTATTCTAAAATAGTGCTGGATTGCAAATAAGTGCAGTCACTCTTTGATAATACAGCAAAACCACACAGCAGAGCAGAGGCAAAACGTGGACAGAGACAGACTGACAGAGTGAACGAGTACCTCTCTGTTCACTGAATCACAAAGGTCCGCAATACCTTTTAGCACATGGCTACAGCCTATGCTTCCAGAATCTTCCATCAGAATTTCTATTGAATAGCAACCTAGATCAGACGTCAATTCCTTTCTCCTCTCCCTTCCTTCTTCTCTTTCTCCTCCATCTTTCACTCTTCCTCTCTCTCTTTCAGATTGGCCTTGTTATGTAGCCCAGGCTAGCCTCAAGCTGAGGTGCCTCCTGCCTTAGCCTTCTAAGTCCTGGCATTATAGACAAGCACCACCATGCCCAACCATAGATTTTGATTTCAACTATGACAGACAGGACACTGAGTAGTTCTTGGCTTAATGTCAGGTTAGGGGGAAAAAAAAATTTCTTTTTGGTCTTTTTTGAGACAGGGTCTCCCTGTAGCCCCAGCTGTCCAGGAACTCACTGTGTAGCAGGCTGGCCTCTGCCTCCCAAGTGCTGGGATTAAAGGCGTGCACCACCACTCCTAGCTGGAAAAAGTCATTTTTAAGTCAAGTTTTAACTAGTAAGCTGCAAGGAAAAAAAGAGATGAAGGAAGAAATCTATTGACTAGGATACATATCAACCAACTGCAGTGTGAAGGGCTTATCTGGATCCTCATTCTAGTGAATTAAACAAAAAGAAACAAAACATATTCATGAGTGATCAATTATTTCACAGTATTAAGGAACGGAATTTTTTCAGTTAGGACACTGACACTATGATTTTTTTTAAAAAGAATTCTTGAAGAGGGTTGGAGAGATGGCTCAGCAGTTAAGAGCACTGGCTGCTCTAGGGGAGAACCCAGGTTCGGTTCCAACACCCACATGGTGGCTAACAACCATCCGTAACTCCAGTTCAGGGAATCCAACACCTTTTGACCTCCCTGGGCATTGCACAACATGGGTGCACTTACATACATGCAAGCAAAACACTCATACACATAAAATAAAAAAGTTAACTAATTTAATAAAAGATTTCTTGAAGATAAAGATAAGTGAGACTGCAATAATATTCTGTTAGGGCCTTCCTTGCATTTAACACAGAAAAGAGGAAGAGGTGGAAGGACGCGTGAAATGAAGCCGGCAGGAGTTGACAATAGTTCAAGCTGGGTGCTGGGGAAAATGGGAGTCATTATACAATTCCATTTATGCATAAATTCAAAATTTTCATAATGGGGAGTTAAAAAAAAAAAGCAACCAAGAAAGCCTGGCAATCCTCTAAGTAGCTTCTGTGATTGAAGGCGGCCTCGTCTTTCTGTCAGCTCAAGGAAAATCTGTATGAGCTGGTTCCTTTGTGAAAGACGTCCTTTGTTAATTTGTACAGCAATTTTGACTGCTATCTTTATCCCTTCATAGACCATATCTACAGTACTATGCTCTCACTATCAAAACCCAATTCATTATTTTGGTTAAGCACTAATGTCCTCTAAAATGTTTCCAATCTGTGGGGGTTATTTTATCCTTATAATCTGTACATCCAAATTATATTCCAGGAACCAGGAACTAGTTTTTGACATGGCAACAATAGTATCCATTAACCAGTGCCAACACTTTGAGGTGTAGCACAAAGTTCCACATCACTTGGAAGATTATGTACTCTGTAAATGCAAATATTTGCTTCCGGAAGCTGCTCTAAAGATTGTAAGTGGATGGCTACAGACTAAACATCTAAATGGAGTAATACAATGAACTAATGATATGCTTTCTCTGACCATGAAAAGTTTCAGATTTGAGATGACATGAAGTGATATTATGACAAAGTCATCTGTTTTTCTTTGAGGAACACTATTCTGGGCGTTAGTGTTAAAAAAAAAAGTAGAAGCTGGAGAGATGGCTCAGCATTTAAGGGTACTGCTTAACTGGCTGCTCTTGCAGAAGACCCAGGTTCGATTCTCAGCACCCACATGGCAGCTGACAACTGTCCATAACTCCAAGTCCAGGGAATTTGACACCCTCGTCTGACCTCTGCAGGAACTGCATGACATGGGTGCACTTACATACATATAGGCAATAAACTCATACACAAAAAATTTTTTTAATTAAAAATGTATTTATTATTTTTATTTTATGTGTATGCATGCATTGCCTGTGTATAGGTAATTGCACCCATGTCGTGCAATGCCCACAGAGGTCAGAAGAGGCTGTTGGATCCCCTGGGACTGGAGTTACAGACAGTTGTTAGATGCCATGTGGGTGCTGGGATTTGAACCTGGGTCTTCTGCCAGAACAACCAGTGTTCTTAACTGCTGAGCCATCTCTCCAGCCCTGAAAAATTATAATATTTTTTTAAAAAGTAGTCCCCAGCTGGGCGTGGTGGCACATGCCTTTATTACCAGCACTTGGGAGGCAGAGGCAGACGGACCTCTCTGAGTTCAAGGCCAGCTTGGTCTACATAGTAAGTTCCAGGACAGCTGGGACTACAGGGAGACCCTGTCTCAGAAAAAAAAGGAGACAAAAACAAAAAAACAACGCCCCTCCCAAAAAAATAAACCTTCTTTGGCCAACCTCATTAATTCATTGTAATACTTTGTTTTTGGCATGAAGTAGCCATATTCAGCCTTATGGCTACCAAGCTCCCAGATCTTGATCTTCAGTCTTTCTTCTACAGGTTTAGATGAGAGAAAGTAAAAAAGGATAGAGAAAGAAGTAAAAAGAACAAGAGTTTGTCAGGCCTGGTCTTGGGGCATCCCCCTGTGATGGAACTGTGCCAAAGATCCCCAATTCCTAAAGATTTGTCTGCCCTAGAGCTCAGTAAAGCCAGGCTGGGGGTGGGAGTTACCAAGGTGAAGGAATTGTTCTTTATTTCTGTGCTAAGAAACAGATCAGAGAGAGATTTTAAGAGTCTTTGAACTTGAGGCATTTGGAAAGTATTACTTGAGCTAGGATTGCTGATTAGAGAGGACTCAGTTAACAGGAAAAGGATGCAAAGGACAACCTTGAAGCCTCCTAGTGGGAAATAGGACTTGGTGACTCATTTAAAATAGGATGTGGAGAGAGAAGGAGGGAGGGAAGGAGGGAAGGACGGGAGGAGAGAGGAGAGGGAGGGAGGGAGGGAAGGGGAGAGAAAGAGAGAGAGAGACAGAGACAGAGACCCCTTTGAGCTAAGCTAATGAGGTGTTCTGGATTGAACTGCATTCCTCAAAAAGATAAATTCAAGTCCTAATCCCTTGTCCTGTGACTCTGGCTTTACTTGGCAATAGGGTCTTTGCAGATGCAATCAAGGTGAGATGAGGCCACTGTGGATCAGGCCAGTCCCTAATCCAAAGCGGTGTCCTTTTGTGAAGGGAGAATATGGACAAACATTCACAGGGAGAAGGCCACATGGAGGTAAAGCAGAGACTGGAGAGATGTGTCTGCAAGTTAAGGAAATGCCAAGGAAAAAGCTTCAAGCACCAGAAACCAAAGAGGTGAGGCTAGATCTTCTCTGAGAGCTTTCAAAGACAGCACAGCCCGGCCAGCACCTTCACTTTGAACATCCAGTCTCCAGAACTGTGAGGGAATAAATCTCTGTTGTTTGTGGTGACAACCATCAGAAACAGACACCTTAAAGGAGGGAAACAGCCCAGTTCTTTAGTACCAGTGACAGGTTTAGGCAGGTTGGGTTCACCACAGCTGAATGGGAATGAAGGTAGGAGTGAGAAAAAACAGAAAGAATGGGTCACTTTGCTCTCTTCAGGTTCTGAACCGTTTAAAGCAAAAACTCAACAGGTTTTATTAACATATAACTACATCTTTTTTTACTTTTAAAAGAAATGATGAGTTTTTATCAGAGTCACTCCAGCCATTGTGGCTCAGGGTTGACCTTGTGGTCACTGAGAACCTGGACACCCTTCCTCACTAGGGTGGTGCTTCTCCTCCAATTGGTTCCGTTCCCAACCATGTAGGTGAGATGAATGGTCCATCTGGCTCTAGTTCTTACCTGTACGAACCCCGTATTTTAGGGTGTCTCTGCAGTCAACCAGGATCTGCTCCAGGGACTCAGGGTGGTCAGAGAGCTCCAAATTAAAGCCTTCCATGCCCTCAAGCAACTGGTGTGGGTGGTGGAAGTCTAGCACCTTGGTAGAGCGATCAAATGTCTTGCGGACATAGTTGAGGAGTATGTCGACCACTTCCAGCAAGAACTGCACAGTTTGGTCCTCTCCATTCTTAGCTGGAAGCAGATCTAAGTAGGGAGGGAAAGTCAAAACGTGGTAACTACCTGCCTCGTACTTGGGTTTCCTGGGCCAGCCATAATATCCTGATCCCTAGAAGAATGTACCTATGTCCACACACAGACATCTGATGCATTTCCTGGCACTTTACACATTTCCTGATAGCTGGGCTGCTCATATAGAAGATGGAGTATTTAGAGAAGCCATGAGCAGCTGACCCTGGAAACTGACAATTTGCTGAATGGAAACCTGGGAGGAACACCATTGAAGGTACTTCTGATGGGCTCCTGGAGACCAGGTATCCCTGTACGTCTGACTTGATGTTAATTATTTGCTTGATCTGTGGATGGCAGAGGGTGAGGCTGCTGTGGAAGAAGATGAGGCCTTCCTGAAGAGGGTGGTTCTTCATGGTATCCTCAGTCACTAAAGGAGAGGTGGAAAAAGGAACTCCAGGAAGTGATGGGGATCCCTACCTCTCTGTTGATGTCATCCTTTGGGGGCATAGACTTTGAGATATCTGGAGGTGACTTGGGCTCTAGGTTCTGTAAGGCAGAGTTAGGAAGAGGGCTGAGCCAAGGAGGAGCTGTGGGGACCCCTGACCCCTTGTCAGCATAGCTCAAGAGTGGGTACTGTGGCTGTGCATGGCATGACTATGTCCAGGTTTACTGAAGCTGTGACTTCTGTGGTTCTGTGGTGCTAATGGAAGGAGTGGTGGGAGGCTACTCTTGAGCTGCTCAGGAGAGACTGGCAGAGTACCTCCCAAGGGGCTGCTCAGGGGCTGCAGAGGGAATATGAGTCTCCCATCCTTGGTTGTGAGACTCAGCTGCACAGCTTCCCACAGGGTGGGCTTTGAGGGGAGGAATCTTGGAGGATAAATGCTACTGAGGGAACCATTAGGCTCTCTGATATGTAAGATTCCTTTGGAATCTACTGTCTAAGAATCCCTATTTGTCACTGTGCCTTTAGAACCGACCGACTTACGGACTTCCCTTATCTACCTTCCAAAACCGTGGGACTCGGGCAGTAAGGAAAGAGGGAGTCTCTTATATGCCAAAGTCAGAAAATCAGTTTCATGTTAAAATAACTATAGAAAGTCATCAAAGAAGCATACAGAAATGAATTCTGAGCACAGGTTGGGATTCATAGAGAATGACATTTCTTGGTGAAAGAATAAAATTTCAGGAAAACCAAGACACTCAAACAATTGGTTAGCATTGGGTGGGCCTAAAGAGGTACTACCTCGAGCAAACAAGTTGGAGAAGTCAGTCTCTGTGCGCCGGAAACGGGCATCCCGGTCACTGTTTTCACAGGAAAGTAGGTTCTTGGAGGACTGCCTCTCTTTGAAGGCGCTCACAAGGCGACTCTTCTCTTCCAGACTATTGGTCCTTTGTAAGAAGCCTAAAGCACAAGAGGCAAGGTCAGAGAGACTGAGGACTACCCAGCCACTAAGCGCCAGCAGCAGGCTGGCTGACCCTATAAGCAGGGCTCCTGCTTCTGCTAAGAGAAGCAGGCTTAGTCTGTGATTTATATATAGTGGTTCTGGCACTGTTGGCCTTCAGGCGGGGAGGGGCAGTGCCAGATGTCATCAGTGGCACAGACCCAGTCATGCAAGAGAGAAAAGAAGCACGTATGGCTCATCTTCCTCTCTGAACGTGACAGCACACTCAGAATTAAGTCAACCACACAGCTTCCACTCCAGTAACCAGCCCCGGGAGGGGGTTTACAAGGAAGGGAACCAGAGAGGATGCTGCCAACATTGGGTTTGTGGGTTGTGGAACCAGAGGGTTGAGGGGAGAGGACTGGAGGGTGAGGACAGAGGAGGGGTGGGAGAGGGAGAAAAGGAAAGGACAGGAAAAGGAGGAGGATGAGGACAATTGAGAGGAGGGTGAGCACAGGCGAGGGAGGAGGGGCAAGGTACTGGAGGTAAGGAATATGTTTTCCTCTGGCATCAGGTAACTCTCACAAGTATATTTTTTTGACCCAAATATATAGTGCAGCTTTTCCTGACCTCTCAATCCAGAAAGGTACTGGAGAAAAAGACAAGAAAGCTTAAACATCTTATGGCCTTTGACATAGACTTCTATAAGTACTTATTGAGCATTTGTGGAAAAGCAGTTTGCTATTTACTTAGGGTGCAAGCAGAGTAAGTGAGACCCAGCTCCAGGAGCTTCAGTCTGGCAGCTGGTAACCTCTGTTAAAATAACTACAAAAAGTCACCCAGTGCTTTTGGAAGCTCTCATCAAGAAATTCCAATGGACTCTGATACGAACATTTGAAATTTGCCCTGTTCTTTTTTCTGGTTCCCTGTCTAGAACTTGTAATGCTAACTACTCTTGCCTTTACTTATCCTTCACATCTCCTAGGCACCAGTCAAGGACTTTATTTTCTCCCTATAGTTAAGAGTTATGCAATTTGGGAGTTTTTTAGATAGACCCACAGAAGGGGTATCCCAATTGCCTTGCCTTATGTCCCTGTTCAGCATGGAAGAAGCCAGAGCGATCTATGTCCCGATTCCCTATTGGCAATTTGGGTAACCTCTTCAGAGGATGGTGTGATAACAATAGGAGGTAGGTATTGGCTAGGCAGTTAGGGTAAAAAGACCCCAAAGAAGCAGCCAGTTTCTTGGCTAAAAGTCAAAATGTTCTTGGGCCTCTTAGCAACATACTCTGTTCCAAAGGCCAAAAATGTTAAAAGCATTTGGGAGCTCTTATCTAATCCCTAAAAGATTTTAGGGTTACCTCTTCAGAGGGGGGAATGTTAGAGTAGCAAAAGGCCCCATAAAAAATAAAAAAAATACAAAGTCATCCAAGAAGCATACAGAAATGAACTCTGTGCTCAGGCTGGGATTCACAGTACCTCATCACTTCCCCCAAGGAGAAATCTCTCTCACCCACTGTGTGCAGAGTAAATAATACCAGCAGCAGACCAGGAAGCAGGGTTGAACCCAAAGGGCTGGAGAGCCTGCCAACTTGGAACATGCTCCCTGTTCTCTGCTTCCTCAAGACTCCCACCCTGCAAACCCACTTTTTTCTCAGCATTTCCTCTTCCAACACAGCCTCAATAATAGCCCTAAAGGCAGCACAAAAGAGGAAGAACGAAGTTTCTTGATGACCCCAAAGCTGTTTTGTAGATACCAAGATCCTTGGGAAATCACAGTAATCACAAGATAGGCTTGGAAGAAAGTCCCAAGAGGTACAAAGAACAGCAAGTTAATCTGGGAATGTAGCTCTGCTGCTGTAGGGTGGCAATTCAGTGGTGATGGGTGGCAGAGGGACACAGGGAAGGCAGTGGTGATTAGAATCCTCCCACACACAAGAGCCAGAGTCTATTTTTGGAGGGAAGAATGAGAAGGCAAAGAACCAGGCCTTTCCCCGTTCCCCAGTACCTTCTGAACTTATCACTGAAGACCCACAGGACATGAGGAGGTGGGAGGGACACATACACATGCTCTAGTAAAGATGGGAACTGCACCCCTTTTTCTTCCTCTTTATAGTTCCTTCACCTTCTAAACCCCCAGGGTCCAGAGCCAGGAACCCACACTCATCCATCAGAGGGATGTATGATCATGACCCATAGCACTCTTCCATTTCTTCCAGAACAGTGGCTGAGGAGTTTGCCTGGCTGGAGAGACCAAATCCATGTGACCCAATGTGGGGAGGTTCTGCCCAATTGAGACTTGTTCTGTAATCTCTATCTACCTGAGCTTTGGTTCACTACTGGGAACCTCCACATCCCTCCAACTTACATCCCCTTCAGAAGTCAGCTGCAGGGAGGAGGGTCTCAGGTTAGGCTTTAGATACAGTCTCCCCTGGTTTTCACACAGGCTCACCCAAAGATGTTCTTGAGGATGCAGGGAGATACAGCTTTAGATCTACATCCAATTTTGGACCATACTTCATGTAATGCACTAAGAACCAGAATTTCCTCTAGACCCTGGGATTATCTTATGTACAGTATACTCATATTACATTATAATTCATGTTAAAAAACATTAGTGTGACAATATAAACCTTTTTGCAGTGCTGAAGGTTGCTAATATAAATTTTTAATACACATTGTCGTTTATTTCACTTGGTTAGGAAAGTGTTAGCTTTCTAAAATACTGACATACTTAAAATGATCCAGGCTTCTCTTGACTCAGAGAGGCCCTGGAGGGAACTGTCAGCTTCTCCAAGTATGATGAGGATGATATTGAGGTGGGTGCTTTCACAACAGTCTGGCTAGCAAGGGGTCCTGGTGATTATCAGGAGTCCCTGAGTAACTGGTCTTAGAGCACTGCATCTTCAGGGCAAAGAAGAAAGCTGAGGAGAGGGAGGCTGCGGTTCAGGCCATAGATAGTCGGCTGGCCTCAAAGGATGTGGCAGGGTCCTGTGGGGATTCCACCTCTGGGCTGATGGGCATTCTTCATTCTTGCTCCTCAACTCAGGGGTCAGGAGCCCAGTGGACTGTGAAGAACCAGAGCGTGTCTGGCTCCAGGCAGTTGTTTGCAAGTGGAATCCCAAGCTAAGCATAGCATAGGGACACATGGCCAATGGGCATGGGAGGGGGCTAAAGTCCAGCACAAAGCTGCTTCGGGCAAGGGGCTCCTTTTTTATTTTGTGGGCAAACAGTACAATGACAGTTTCCTCCTATTTTATTTTCAAGACAAACCAGAAATACAGGATACTTGAGGTTTCTCTGTCTTTGACACAGTTCACACACACATACATTAAATAAAATGGCTCAGACTGTCCTAGGCAGCAAGTTTGGGACTCTGTACAGATAAGTGATGGAAGACCAAGGACATACTGGGAGTTGGCAGAGCCAGAGCTACGGCATGCTTGCCTTGTCACTTACTCTATATAGGTCACACCACCATGCCTGCAGCCACTCTCCAGCTCTTGGCAAAACCCTAGGTTTCTTCTGTCTGATGACTCTCCCAGGGGGTTCTGTCTCCAGAGCTAAGGGTACTGAAAGTGATACCTATGGGCCACCCCGCAGCTTAAATCCCTGGGGTAGGGAGAAAGAGGGTAGAGGATGGATGGGAGCTGAATCTTGGCAAGGCATAAAGATAAAGATGCTTAGGGGGTAACCCTGGGCTGGAGACTGAAGGGTGGGAAGGGACCATTATGTCCTTCCTCTGCTGTCAAGCCAACCTTGGTTGTCAGCTCAAGAAGGTACCCTCCAGGTACATGATGGTCTAGGGTGAAGGGAGGAGGAGGGTAGGGTGGAGGGAGGCTGTGGATTCAAGACCAACACTAAAGACTGCATTCCGCTCCCACTAGATTAAAATGGAAAGTCAGAGTTTGCTCCAAAGTATGGAAAATAAATCCTCACCCCGTTTTCTGTTTTTTTTTTCAGCATCAAGCCTACCGGGAAGCCTTCTAACCTGCAGCCCCAAGGCACAGTATTTTAACACCAGCTGTCCTCTTCTCTCCTCCTGTTACTCAACACTCAAATTGTAACTTACCAGAAATTTGGATTTGTGTGTGTGTGTGTGTGTATGTGTGTAAACTGTCAACAGGAAGAAACTCCGATGACAGCCCTCCCTCACCCCTGTTGCTCTTGGCGGACCGAGCACCAAACTCCCAGTCTTGGTTAAGCTTAACTCTGTCCTGACCCTTTCAGGACATCAGCCTGTTTCAAAGGGCAGCATTCAGACCTTTTCTGACCTGGGACCTGTAGCAGGAGCAGCAGGAGGCAAGATAGGACGGTGGTAACTGTCCCTTCCTAACCGCCCCCTCAACACACACACACAGGTGCCCGGCTGCAGGGAAGGCAGTCTTCACCTGGAGCCTGTTTCCCTTGGCGGCGATGGACACCCGGGCTCGCCCTGCTTTGCTCTCGGTGTAGCACAACAGTGACTACTGCAGAAAGCAAGAGCCATAGCAGCCAAAGGGACCTGGCACGAAATGGGCCATTAAACCAGGAATGGCGGGGTGGGAGTGGGGAGGGGCTATTAATAGAACAAAGCTCGAGGCTGTCGACCGTCCCCAGCATAAAGACACTACACTCTGGTGTTGCCCACCGGCCTTGAATACCGCGGACCGGGTCAACCACTTCCCAATCCCTGCTCGGCGGCTAGGGGCTGGGAGGTTCCTGGGAATTAGCTAGGTCTGGCGATGAGCATCCTAGGGAGCCCCAGAAATGCAAAGACCTCAAGGCACAGCCACGCCTCGGGGCGGGGGGGTGGAGATTTCCAAAAGCTGCTACATACTCTCGCCCCGGCTGGAAACCGCCCTGATCCCCCAGGCCGCGCCCCGACCGGGTGAGGTCAGGCGGGGGGAGCACCCAGTACCCCCAGCTCCCTGCGCTCCCCGGCTGGGGCGGGGACTGCCGCTATCTCCCTAGCGCAGCAGCTGACGGATGCTCTTTAATAAGCCTCTCGTTAATCTTCCCCCGCCTCTCCGCCCCCTGCCCTGGGACATCCGTATTTTCTGGCCAGATAAGGCTAGAGAATTTTAGACGTGAAATGTAGAGAAAAAAAAAAAAAAAAAA
>NW_008357637.1:649240-656111 GCF_000622305.1 Nannospalax galili | reverse complement strand
TTATTTTGATATATCACAGTGAAAGATTTATCGTCCTCTTTTTTTTTTTTTTTTTTTTTTTTTTTATAAAAAAAAAAAAAAAAAAAAAAAAAGCCAGTCCTCATTGTTCAGCCGGAACCACTCAAGCGTGTCCCTTCGAACAAATCTCCTTTTTTTTCCCTCTCTCTTAAAAAAAAAAATTATCCCTTGGGCGTTTTCATTTCAGACCCTCACGTCTCTAGTAAGCAATTCTATTTCCTCTCCTGCTCTAGGATCTGTTTTCGTTCCCTGCTGCCAAACCGTGCCAGGCCAACCCTTGTCCTCTCGCTCTTTGCTCCCCGCCGGTGCCTGTCCCATTTCCCTCTTCCCTCGCCTTCGAAGACAGGAAAACCGTGTGGCAAGTGTGCTACCCGCACCTACCCTTAGAACGAAATTGAATCATTGTGACAACTCGGGTGCGAAACCCTAGAGCTGGGGAAGCCGCTTTCAGGGCACCCAGATCCGGGGTGGGAGATCACTGGGGACACCTCGGTCACAGCCTCAAGCCGTTACAGCGTCTTTGGTCTGCAGGCCAGGAAATCCAGGCCAGGCACATTTTCTATGCGACCTGGGTAAGAACTCACTAGTCCAAGCCGCCCGGCGCTGGCTGAGAGGGGCTGCCGGGAGGGGGCGCTGTGCTCCCGTTCCATCGCCACCAGGGCGCACAGCGTTCCATCCCGGGAAGGGGGGCTCTGTAAAGGAAAAGGTCGCGCCTGGGGGGGGGGGCGCGGAGAATGTAACACAGAAGCCCCAGGAGTCGCTCCATCAGGCGGGTCCCCAGAGCTCCTTTGCACTTACCACAGATCTTCAGTCCCAGTTTTCTGGTGCATCCATGGGCCACGCCACACCAAGTATCGTACGCTAGGACGAGAGACAAAATAAAATAAATAAATAAATAAATAAATAAAAAAACACATAAATAAATAAATAAATAAAATGAAAGGTGCGATTAGCGAGGTTAGGGCCAGTGAGAAAATGGGTGGGGGGCAAAAGTTTTCGCGGGGGGGGTGCGGGGGGGCCCTTAGTGCGTCTAATTAAAAGCTGGGCTGGGAAGAAGGAGCAAGCAGCTACATCTCTGGCTCACAGACTCGTGTGCTCCCAGCTCTCTTCACATTCCTTGCTTGCTTCTGGCTTCAGGTACAGAATAGTGTTTTTGAAAAGTGGGGCTGACAGCACTGGACCCGGACCCCCAAGCTGTTCCCACCCAGGCGCCGGAGAGGGGTGGGACGAAGGCTGACCCCCTCGCGAAGGGCCAGGCCTTGGCTCTTTGGTGGCGCAGCACCCACCGGCCAGGCCCAGTCCCAGTCCCTGGTCACAGTTCTCAGACTCGAAGGACGGCCACATCAGCACAGAAAGGGAACATAGAGGCATCTGGGACCCAAACGTCTCATAATTTCTTGGCGGGTCTCCAGCTGGGTGGCAGCTTAAAATAAACTGGCATGAAATGGGGTCGCGGAAGAGTTCATGAATTAATTGGGTGAAAAATAGTATTTGACTAGATGATCGGGCTCGCTTGGCTGCTCCAGTCAGATTGGGGATTCGGGAAGACAATGGTGCGCCTGCTGTCCGGTCCTCAACCCAGCCCCCTCTTCGCAATCTGCCCCTGATTAACCCGTCCTTCCACACCTCCAGCCTGGAGGCGAACTCATCCGCACCTATCCTTTGGGTAGGAACTAAGGGGCCCGGCCTCAGGGCTTCTTTTTTTTTAAACCAGGCGGTTTTCAGCCCCTCTAACTTGCCTTTGCCTCCTGCAAGGAACGCAAGAAGCGGCCAAGCCAAGCGTGCTTGCGGGCATACTGTGTTGGGCCCACGGAGAAATCCTCTGCCCGTGAAGCAAAGCAAGGCGTTTCCCATCCCCCACCCCACCCCGACCCGTGCCTCCAGCAGCGCGCGAGTGTTGGCGGCGATAAGTAAAGTGACATCCATTAAACCTCAGGCACAGCAGAGCCCCAGCGGGGAGAAGAAACGGCCTGACATCGAGAGGCAGTATGCCACAGATAGGAGTTCCACTGACAGGAAATCGGTGCAACAGCAAAACCCTAATAATAATAATAATAATAATAATAATAATAATAATACCTGGCTTGTAAAGCGCTGTTTCCACCTGATAACATGCCCTCATTTTAAACATCTTATCTAATCCTCGAAACAACCTTACAAAACACTTGCAGGCATGTGAATCTAAGACTCTGCAGCCGAAACATTTCAGTTCAGAGATTAAACGAGTTTTCCAAGGTCACTTGGCCAGAGGTTGGTGTTCAGAAACAGTCTAGTTTTTTCAAGTTGAGGGTTACCATCACAGAGAGGAAGCGGGGTGGAGAGAAAGCCCCTTTGATATAGCAGGGATCGAGAAGTATCGGTTGAGGTAAGGGAGAGCTTCTTGCCTGCCAGCGGGTTGCTGGAATAATAAGTGTAAGATTGTTCAGGCACCTCCAACAGAACCTACAGGGCCAGATAAGGACAGCCAGCTGAGCGGCTGGGGGTGTGTCCTCCAAGGAGGGCGAAAATGGACCAGCCTTCGGGCCAGCGCAAGCAGCGGAGGGCTGACACCCGGGCTGGCTGCTGAGGTTGGGTATTTCCAGGAGAGGGCTGTTTCCAGGGCAGAGTCGGAGGATCCTTAGCCCCCCACCTCTGTGGATTCAGGGCGCGTCGCTACGCGTGTTAACTCCGACTATCGCTTTCAGCTATGGTTGAGCATTTGAGAACCAGGGAGGTCTGCCAGGGTGCAGGAGTATCCAGGGTGAGTGAAAGCAAGTGCTCCCCAACCTTGCAGGACCTGAGAAAAAGTGTGCTTTGGGAGTGGGGAGCGGGGTAATTGTGGGGAGAATTGGTAAAGAAATTTACCCACGCCCAAGCAACAGACAAAAGGCGCGCAGGCCTCGAGTTCCGCCAGGCCGGCTCCTGCCCCTAGCCCAGCGCCTCCCTCACGTGCCACTAGCACTGGCGGCTTTCCGGAGCGAGCCCCTCTTTGTTGTGTGGGTCATTGTAGCTTGCCGGCGTGAGGGAAGAGGGGGCTGCACAAGGAACTGGAACGCGGCCCAAAGACTTATAGCCTCCTGCCCAGGGAGCCAGCGCCGAGGGACTGAAGGGGGTTCTCCTGTTAATATCTTGCCACTTTCGTTGATGGGGACAAATATTTTCCTAGGCATACACAAAGTGCCATAGACGCACATTAATAAGCACTCTGAACCACATGGTCCACCCTAAGCTCCTCCTCTGTCAAGATTCCAGGGTCGGTACCGTCGAGCTCATAGATTTTTGGTTTGGGGTGGGGAAACACTTCACCCCAACATGGAAAAAAGAAAAACGAGAATCCTGCATCTCCAAGCCTCTACACAGAGGTAGAAGGCCAATCCGAATTAAAGACAGATTGGTGAAGGGAAGGGTGGGGAGGCATAAATGCCCCCTTTATCTGGTTTCCGTGCTCTCTTCTCCAGGACTTGTCACACACTGACAGGTCTCCTGCCTAGGATAAAGGAGAGGGGTACTTTCCTCTCCCGTCCTGCCAAGTCGTTTTTTCTCCTCCTAGTTCTCCACCTCTTGCCACTCGGGATGATGCCCAATCCTCCCCCCACGCGCCCCCTTTGTCTCTGAGATGTAATTAATTGAGTCTCAAGCAGTTCTGTGCACCTTTTATGCCCCTGGCTTCTCCCTCACTCGTCAATAGCTCCACGCAAATTTGGAGCAATTAGGGACCCTGAATTTTCTAAAAGCTGCAATTAACGTCGAAATTTCCACTGATTATAGACTGTGAGCACAGCGCTGAATTGTGGCTTTTTTCCTTGGGGGGGGGGGGGGGGGGGGGGAGAAGAGGAGGTCAGGTCCTAGCTCAACGAAAGTCGGAGCCTGAAAACTATTCCCGCTGGGACTCCAGGTCCCTCACACCGCCTCCAGTTTTGATCCTTGTCCCATCAGGCAGACAAACAACACAACAAAACAGCGCTCGCCTAGCGCGCCTGTACCCGCCGCGGAGCCCCCAGCAATTCACCCCTGCTGGGCCCTTGTGAAGTCCTTGTTCTCTGCTGCCCCGGAGTAACCTAGCGTCCCCGACAGCCAAATGACCTCTAGCAGGATCCTGGGGATAGGGCCCCATTTGTTCCCAGCCTCCATCATCTCCGCTCTCCCCTTTCCCTTTCCTACAGCGCAGCCTCCCGACGCCCCAGCGCCCCCATCCTCGCTGCAGTCCATTTGATAGGAAACTGGGGCAGGACCTACTTGTAGGGCGCAGGTTAGTAGTGTTCGGATCTGCTCCCGCGTTCGAGGAGGTTGCGGACGAAGAAGGGGTGGAAGACGCCATCAGCTCGGTGGTCCAGGGGTCTCTACTATTCAAGGGTCCTCTGCGGGTCGGGCTCAGGAACAGGCTGGAAAGAGAAGGGAGAGCTGTGCACGGAGGGTTTCTGGGTTCTGCGGCGCGGAGCTCTGAAGCTCCGCTTGAAGTCTCGGCACCGGAGACAGAACAGAGACCAAGGGCAGCGAGCTGGTTCGGTTGGGGTGCGGGGTGAGTGGGAGGGGGCGGGGACTCGGGCGCAGGCACCGTAGCCCTAGGCGACTCTTCAGCCCCGCAACCCCGAGTGAGGCTCAGAGATGAGGGGCTCCCGAAGCCAGTGCAGGACTCTGGGAGTGGAGACTGAACTGCAAGGCGCTGACAAGCCCCACCGGGCTCCCACCAGTCGGCGTCCGGGCAGGCGGGGGGGGGGTAACGGGGGGGGAGAGGGCGAACGGGGCGGGCACGTCTGGTTCGGTGTCTGGATCTCGTTGTTGTGTCTGGCTAATTCCCTGGAAAGAAGGACGCTAACCGCTCTGGGGACAGGGACTTTGGTGAGACAAGGTGAGAAGGAAAAAAGATTCATATGTTTGTATTTCTCTCTAGGACTTGACCCGCTAAGAACCAGAGTCACCTTGCACTCCAGACAGCCAAAAGGCAGCGGGTCGGAACCTTGCCGGTCTCTTTTGTCCCACCCTGTTTCCAGCTTTATCAAGCCTCGGGAGAGGCTCAATCCCAGTTTTCGTGTTTCTCTTCTGCCTTGTCCTTAGAGTTCGCTGCCCTGAGCCAAAGAGGGTGGCGGAGGTTAGAAGGAGAACGTCACCGGGGAAACGAACTTGCGCCCAAAGCGCACGAGCCGGCGGACAGAGCTCAGCGCCCCTGTTCAGTGCTCGCCATGGCGCCCAAAGGCTCGCGGACAGAACGAATTGCAGGCTAATCTGGGTAAATCTAAGACCCCGCAGAGCACAGCCCACCAGCCTCCGCTTCCACCATGTCTTTCGGGATGCACAGCGAGCCCTGCGCGCGCACTGTCCCAGCCACGCGGCCCGCCGGTGGAAAGCGGATGCCGGCGAAGTAACAGGTTACCGCTCCCGGTCGCACCCGCTGCAGCCGCTACCTAGACGCGTTTGGGAGACCCGGGCGCTCCAAGCCCAGACGCGCACGGGAAAACCGCTCCTGTGTCACTTGGGCGCCAACCTCAGCTCCGGTGTGTATCCTTCGGGTATGAAACCGCAGATAAGGATAGGAAGAGTGAGGCAAGAGGGGGGTCCCTGCGCTGTGCACTGAGGGGCAGCTGAGACCAGCTGGGGAGAAGTACTCGGTCATGGAAGGTGGGCGAGCACGAGCGAGGGGTAAGGGTTGACCAGAAGCCGCAGGCGGAGAGGACCAGGTTGAATAGCCCAGGTTGGGCGCTGCAAGTCCTGGCTGTCACGCGTTTACCCACCTCGGCTTAGCGGTCGCGAGCTGGACCCTCTCGCTGCTCCTCGGTGTAGCGTCCAGCTATCCGCCTGGATCCTCTGGGCTCTGGTACAGGCGTAGATGCACTGAGTCACCTCTTTAAAGCTGCGTCTTTGCTTGCCCTACCCCAGGTCCGGCTCGGGAGAGCCTGGAGGAGAGGAAAGAGATCCGGAGAGGCAGCTGCTGGGCTTGAGGGAGGCGGGGGCGGAGTGGGGAGGCGGGGACCCGCTCCGCGGGGGAATCACGAGGCCGTTGCTCAACCGCCGAGCGGCTGGGCTCCTTTGCAGGTGTCTGACCGCCTCTGGAGCTTTATAGGGCGATCAGAAACCCAGCTCACGGATTTGTGCCCAGGAGGGGGGACGGTCCTATGAGTAATCTAGAACGTACACGGCACACGCTTTGTTTTTTTCAAATAAGCAGGGTATTGGGTGAAAGCAGGGAAGATAATTCCTACGAAGCGTCCTGCCTCACTGTTTCTTCTTTGTCGTCTTCTTTGCCCTCCCTTCCAGATCTTCGAGGAGACTCCAGTTATTGCTTTCCCTTGATCCCTTTCTCGTGATGGCCCCAGATCTGCGACCCCCCCGCATCGTTCCCTTGAGCCAAATCGTTCTGGGTGGTGTCCTCGCTGGCTCTCTACGGAGCCAGGGCTTCTTGTGAAAGCAAAGGAGACCAACGAGGGGGACCACTCAGACCATGGAATCTCCATCGACTCATCCCAGTTTCCTCATTCAGTTCCAGGCACCCTGAAATACCTTGTCCAAACACAGCTACCTGGTACCACCAGCGGGAGGGAAAGGTAAACCAATTCCCTTTCTCTGAAGTCCCTCTCTTTGGGCTGAGAAACGAAATTTTCGTGATTGATCATGTCTGAAGGTTAATAACACGCACGAGCGCCGCTCCACACGCATGGAGAACCCGAGCGTAGAGGTGGCTCCCCAGGGGCAGGGCAGTCCTCCTAACCTTGGCCCACTCCCCCTACTCTTTTTCAATTTCATGCCGTTTAAAGACTGGGCGTGGTGGCTCATGCCTTTAATCCCAGCACTCGGGAGGCAGCGGCAGGTGGATCTTTGTGAGTTCGAGGCCAGCCTGGTCTATATAGTGAGTTCCAGGACAGCTGGGGCTACAAGGAGA
>NW_008357637.1:631928-648962 GCF_000622305.1 Nannospalax galili | reverse complement strand
TTGTTGACTGAGCCAGGTATGGTGGCACATGCCTTTAATCCCAGCACTCTGGAGTCACAGGCAGGCAGATCTCTAAGAGTTTGAGGCCAGCCTGGTCTACATAGCCAGTTCTGGGCCAGTTGGGGCTACAGGGAGACCCTGTCTCAAAAACACTAAAAGTAAATAAATTCAAAAAGACAAAAATAAATAAATAGATAAATAAATAAATAAATAAATAAAGATTCTCTTTTAGCCGAGCTGCTTTGGGTGAAGTCCCCCACCTTAAAAAAGGCGTTAATGGGAAAAATTTCCACCAGAGGGCGCCAAACACCCAGAGATCCTGGGCTGGCTGGGTTTTTCTGGCGCGCCCCAGCCAACACCTGGCTTGGTGATTTGCCTGCCTCCGGGTGCCTTCCTCCGTGGCCTCTTTGCTAGTTTATGCCTTCCCTTTTCCTCTCCTTCGGTTTCTTATAGCGCAAAACAAAGTTGGTCTTTGGGTGTGTCTGGGTAACACCGACCACTTTACTTGTTTTCACAGTGATTTTTCTCCCAGTTGCGGTGCAACAGACTCTGGTTATTTATGCGCACGTCTGGATCCTAGCTGTATCTCAGGCCTGTCCCTTTTCTGTGAAAATCTTATCGATTTTCATTACGACACAGCGGAAACGCCAAAAAAATCGTATAAATCACCAAAATTTTCATAAGGGAGATCGAAGATTCGGCTCTCGGAGGATGTAGTCTGATCAACACAAGAGACCTGGTATGGAGGCTTCAAATAACAATGCTGCTTGTTACCAAAGAAAATACTGTTGCCGTCTTTCCGTCTTACAATAAAAGCCTGGACACTTCTTTAAAGACGCAAAAGCATCCGAAGGGTGGGCGGCCCCTGCGCCAGAGCTCCTGGTTAGATACTGTGGGGAGCGCGCACGCACGCATGGGCGTGTGTGTGTGTGTGTGTGTGTGTGTGTGTGTGTCTGTCTGTCTGTCTGTCTGTCTGTCTGTTTCTGTCTGCCTCCCGGTTCGACTAAGAAAAGCTTCCGAATAGCTCGAAACGCAGGGTTTACAGGGAGGTGAACTCGGAGTTCCTACCACGCCCCTACTCGGGCCTTCGTTTAAAAAAAAAAAAGATATAGTCACACCCATCAGGAAGCCAAATGCCAGTGCTTAATCACTCTGGAGGCACTGGCCAGGAGGTAACAAATCCCTGTGCCCTTAACACCCACAATTCTGCCTAGATGCCTGCCCTCCTCTCTCTTCCTCAACCCTCCTCCAAGACCTGAGCTCTTGGTAAAGGTAGGTGCGTTCATTTCACCTGTGGCACTGGCTGAGAAATTTCCAAACACTTCTCTCTTTGACCGCAGAGTCGTAAGCGTTCACTCCTAAGGTTTTTGCGCAAAACATAACCTCGTTGGAAAAAAGAATCTCCTGCAACACTAGCTGTGTGTGGCAAATTAAAGCAGGCTGGGTCCATCTTTGAGGATTTCTCTCTTTCTCCTTTATGGTGAGGAGGAAAAGAGTGAAGGCTCCGGATCGTCCTTAATTTTAAAGTGTACTAATAGTAGTAATTAACTGAACGGATATTAGTGGGGAGCCTATATTGTCCCTTCAATTTGTGTTATCTTTGTACTCATGGAGGTGGCATACCGGTAAGCCAGGGAGGAGACTGAGGGACTTATGGCTTTTACTTAATTTCTAATGATCTCCAATTCCAACTCCAGACTCCCGGGCTCAGAGAGAGGATAGTAAAGAGCAGAGGGCCCGGAAATCCACCCAATTGCCCTGCATCGAGTTTTGAGTCAATGAGTAGTTTTCAGCACCAAGGACAGAGCCCGCGGTTGGCTAGCATTTCCAAGGCATCCACCGAGGGTAACCTGGACAGTCCCTTCCCCGGCCGGGCGGAACTCCTCTTTCCTCCCCCTTGGCCATAACTGCGGTTTGTTTTGCTTAGTGGAGATTGGAGGGTGGAGCGTTTCACCCACCTCTTTTGTCCCCTCCTAAGATTTGGACTGATTTGGCTCTTCAGAAGTAATATTTGGAACCAATAATTTTATTTGCGTTTTTCACTCTTTTTAATCTTCATACTTCCGAGGGAGGATGCTTAAGGATGATGGGGGTGGAAAAAAGATATCCTCTCCAACAACTCGAACCCGGTGATGAGGGGTGGCCCGGAAGGGTGTGGTATCCGCCCATCTGTTTCGTTTGTTTTTGATCTAAGGATTAGCCCTTTGAAGAAATGGGAAGCTAGGCTCAAAGGCAAAGGAAGGAGGGGGCGAACAGGCCAACCCTGGAGCCCCTCTTCCTCCTCCAGGTGTTGGGAGTTGGGAGCCCCAGCAGCTTACTCCACCCTGCCTGCCAAGAACTACGTTCAGCAGTGACTGGGACTGGAAACAGGATTCTCCGCCCACAGTGCCCTTTCCCGGGAGGTTTAAAGACACTTGGCACATGTAGGGCCGAGGCTTTCCCGCAAAACAAAAAGAGCCGGTGGGAGGAGCGTTAGGCGGAGAAGAGGCGCCCCAACCCGCTTTCGGGGAGATTTTTTTTCGTTTTGTGTAAAATACAGTCTGTCAAGGTAAGAAACGTCAGTATTTTTTTTTTTTTTACTCCGTGTTTTTAGCTTTTAGGAAAGGTAGAGTCATGATTTTAGTTCATTTTAGCTTGGTCTTAAAGGTCTATCTTTTTTTTTTTTAAGTCTATCTTGAGTATTTAACTTATGATTTTTCTTTTAAAGTGCCGAACGTGGTGGCACACGCCTTTAGTCTCAGCATTCTAAGGCAGAGGCAGGTGGATCTCTATGAGACCGAGGCCAACCTGGTCTACATAGTGAGTTCCAGACCAGCCAGGGCAACATAGCAAGATCCTGTCTGAGAAAAAAAAAAAGTGCTCGCCCTTTAAAGGGCTGTCACCAGGTACAAGGACTAGGGAAGCACTGCTTGACCTTACATTCCTGCTTTCTTAAGTCAGATCGCAGGCCCCTCTGTTTGTGTACTTTAGAGATAGTCCCCAACTCACAACCTTATCCAGAACACCGCACTTAGTCCTGGCAGGCTGGAAAGGGTTAAAAGGCTGGTGCTGGAGCCGATTTCCAGCCAGAAAGCAGAAGACTCTGGAAATCATAATGGTTTCTTTAAGAGAGCTGGATTCTTCAGATAGTTATTATATTGTTGTTCCCATTTGATATTCAGAAGCTGAAAATATTGACATAAAGAAACCAATCAAACAGTACTGGGTGATTTGTATGTGTCCAAGTCTTTAAACACGCGTCTCTCAAACTGGAACATAATGACCAGCAGGTGGCAATAGATCACAATTTCTGAGAAGAAGCAAGGGCCTCAAACCCAGCTGTTAAAGGAAGCATGCCAGTCTGCATTTCACAAGCATCCCTGCCATTTTTTCACAAAGCAGGACCTTTTTAAGCACCAAGAAATGCGGTTTCTTTCTTTCCCACACAGCTATATAACAAAAGTAGCCCTAAGAAGCAATCCATTAGGGTAGAAATGGCTTCACTGCAAACCTGATGCCACCGAAATGACAGGCCTGGATTGGGATGTGAGAAAGGGGATTTATAATGCATAACTGCATTAGTGAAAGAGTATTGGACTAAAGACTAGACTTAGTAATATTTGATCCATTTCTTTTACTGTTTAAAATACCAGGCATTTAATCTCTTTTCAGACTTAGGTGTCTGGCATGGGTTGTGAAAAGGTTCTAGAATGTTCTGACTTGGTAGTGGAGAATCTAGTAACATAAACTTGAGGCTCAGGTCTGATTCCTTCCCAAATCTTGACCAGTTATTCAGAGCAGAAAACTGGAGTCTTCTGGAATTTTAATGTGAGGGGTTCATCCCAGCTCCCAAAGTCATCAGTCCATTTCATGTGAAAGATTTGAATTTAACAGCTCATTGGATTTACAGGAACCAGTACCATAGGTTTCTCCAACATAACAAGGATGGAATTCTGTCATACCTCCAGTTGGGAGGCCAAGGTCCCATTTTCTTTGGCAATAGTGATCCAGGGATCCTGTAGATCCATTTAAATTGAAACCTCTAGCAGTCCCTCAATATTAGGATTAAATGAGAATTATTATCTTCTTTCTGGGGTTCTAGACTCACTGTCTTAACTCTACAGTGACAAGCCACAGATGAGTTTTCAAAGTTCCTCTCTCTGGATCAGGAGAGCATACTACCCTCTTCACCCTCCCCTTGCTGTTGGGTTTGGCCAGATGATTTGCTTTGGACACTGGAATGGAGCTGATCTTAAAGTTCATGAGTTTTCAGGTCATCAGTATTATAGTCATATCTGATTACTATTCCCTTATACCCAGAAACTTAAGCAGAACCAAGGTGAGACTCAGGAAGTCCTGGTGTTGAGACAGATGAAGACGACCTAACTCTCCCTGAAGGTATTTGGCTAGAGGCTAAGCATTATTAAATTTCCTTGAAGCAAATGTTCATTTCATGTCAAATCTTTATTATAAGCACATTTTAATGTTTTTTTTTCATTTTAATACAACTGAAGCTGGGCTGCCCATTTTCCAGTGGATGGCCCTATACCCATGCAATACTGGCAGTACTAAGTGGGTCTGAAAAAGAGGGGCTGGAGAGATGGTTCAGCAGTTAAGAGCACTGGCTGTTCTTGCAGAGGACCTGGGTTTGAATTCCAGCACCTACATGGTGCCTAACAACTATCCATGTTGTTCCAGGGGATCCAACACCCCCTTCTGACCTCCGTGGGCATTGCACAACATAGGTGCACTTATGTACATGCAAGCAATATACTCATACATGTAAAAATAATAAATTACAAAATTATTTTTTAAAAGAGTGCATGAAGTTGGGAGGGAAAAGTGGTCTTGGAGGGTATTGGAGGGGTTGAAGGGGGCGGATTTGATTAAAACACATTATATTCATATAAGAAATTCTCAAACAAGAAATTTTTTTAATGAAAATAGATGATGGAAGCTGCCTTGCAGAAGAATTCTGGGACTTGATCAATAGTTCGGGCATCTTCCCCCTGTACCAGAGGGCAGCTAGAACAGAGTGTCTACTGCAGGGGCTAGAAATGGAGGTTGGATGGAACCTCTACTGTTGCTTCTATGGTTCGCAAGCCCACCACTTTACACAACTCAAGGCTGCTCAGAGACTCTGATCTGGACACAAATGACTGTGAGTGACTGGGGGAGACTTGAAACCAGTTGCAGATGCTCCAAGAAACTTTGTTCCACACTGTGACCTACCACAGTCTCCATGGCAGACAGTAAAGCTGTACCTTCTGCTTTGGGAGACTGCCTGTCACAGCAGCTTTCAGACACTGCGAAAAGACTCCAGGAGGCTGCACTTAAGCCACAATAGCTTCAGATGACCCTCAGACAATTCCACTCACAGTTAAAGCAGGCTGTCCCTGTGAAGTCCTCAGTGTAGTCAGGGAGGAATACCTTAACCACCTCGGGCAGTTGTAGCAGGCTCAGCATTCCCGCTGTAGACTATGTGGCTAAGCAGGGATTTTGTGATTAGCAGAGGTTCTATAAGTAGCTTTCCATTCACTCTGCTCTGAGTATGGGGGAGGAAGGATCTTGCTGTAGTGCACTGTCCATTTTGTGCTGTAGCCTAGGCCCAATAAAGCCTCCTTCGGATGTTTTATTGTCTATAGTGGTCCTTATCACAGGCAGATCAGGTGTTTGCTTAAGCCAGCTAGAAGGACAGTGATGTCTCTAGTTGTCATTTATTGAGGTGGAGAGTCTTAATAGGACCACATTTGGGGAAGAGTCTAGCGTTTAATTTAGGTCACTTTAAGGTGTCTATTATTAAAAATCCTCCAGTGGACATAAGAACTTGGATTGTTGGGTAAAGATATAAATATTTGGGAATCAATTTAAATTAAAATGACATTTAAAGCCATGTGGCGAGATGAGATCACAGAGAGAGAAGGAACATAGGAAAAGAGAGAAAACCAAACAGCAAACCCTACAGAAATCCACAGTTACATGCAAGTGTCACCTCCTCAGGACTGTCCCTTCCCTCCCCAGCTGAGTTGTTCCATCAGAACATTTTCTTCTCCTGGAAGAAATGCTCCTCTAAACATCCTCTATCTATGTCACTAAGAGGAGAGGCCCAGACCCATCCCAGAATGATCAGCTGCTCCACTGAAACAAAAGGGCAACCCAGTAAGACAATTATTGACTTAGCTCGTATATGCAGGTGGGGGGGAGGGATTTGAGATGCACCAAAACCACCTTTAGACTAACTAGGAGCATCAATGAGCACTTATGGATGTCAGCAGCCAGGTACTTGCTGAAAGAGTTTTTTGGGCATCAAAAAAGAAAGCTCGCAAGACTTGTGTTAGCCCCTATTTTTACTGATGAGAAACTTAGAGCAGTTAAATGATAGCTGATAACTAAAATGAAGATTTAAATTCAAGTCTGATTGATTTTAATGTTTTTCGTTCTAGACAAAGTTGCCTGAAGACCCCTAGAAGCCATGGCATTTACATGAGAAGAGTACCCCATGAGAAAATCTACGCAAATATAGCAGATGGTTTCAGATGAATGAAGCCTGGCGTGGATTCATCAAATGAATGAAGCCTGGTGTGGATTCATCTGATGCCCTAACCCTCTTAGTGCAAAAGCCCTGAGAAAGCAATTTTTCAAGGCCAAATTATTATTTGAACTGAAAGGCCTCATGGAGCAGAACACAAGGCACTTGAGGAACAGACAACTTCTGAGGCTTTGAGCCCATCATAGTCCCAGGCCCAGTAAGCTAGATGGGAGCTGGAACTCCAGAGAGTTGCCTAGAGTAGAGACTGTGGAGCACTGATACTGGGAAAAACTAGGAGAGGTGATGCTAGAAGGACTGTGTGAGCACTGAGGACTAGGTGGAGAGCTGAGATTGCAGACAGCGAAGGGCTCTGAAGAGCCAAGATGGGAAGAGCTACAGGCCCCAGCTGCTGACTTCCAGAAGGCTGCTGAGGAGCTGGAGCACCTAGAGTGGAGGGCCCCAGCACCCTTAGCTCAGGGCTGTCACATTAGCCTCTCTGTACTGGGCCACTGGCACTTGAGACCCAGAACTATAAGACCTAGGGATCCCAACACCAGAAACTTAGAGTTGCTGGCACCAAGGGAACTGCTCTTTGCCTATTTGTGATCTCCATCAGAATAAAACAGAACAGCTCTCATCTGATTGGTAACAGGGTTACCAGATCACCAGGACTGATTACTGTTGGCCATGCTCACCTAATGGTAGTGGAGGAGGAACGTGTTTGAGGCTTCTGTTTCTGTCTCTTTAAGCCTCAGTCTTTCTTGTTAGCAACATGACAAAGAAAAATAGTTATTCTAATATTTGAGATAGTAAGTCTTAATGGAGATTGTAAGGTGTGTTTAGTTTGTGATTTTTTATTATCTTATGTCCTCTGTTTTATAGATGAGGAAACTTAAGACCAGAGAGGTCACAGGTCTTCCTCTACTGCATGCTAGATGAGAAGTGGGAGGACAGTTCATTCTTCTTCCAGCAGCCCTAGTGCCTTGTGTTCTGCTCCATGAGGCCTTTCAGTTCAAATAATAATTTGGCCTTGAAAAATTGCTTTCTCAGGGCTTTTGCACTAAGAGGGTTAGGGCATCAGATGAATCCACACCAGGCTTCATTCATTTGATGAATCCACGCCAGGCTTCATTCATCTGAAACCATCTGCTATATTTGCGTAGATTTTCTCATGGGGTACTCTTCTCATGTAAATGCCATGGCTTCTAGGGGTCTTCAGGCAACTTTGTCTAGAACGAAAAACATTAAAATCAATCAGACTTGAATTTAAATCTTCATTTTAGTTATCAGCTATCATTTAACTGCTCTAAGTTTCTCATCAGTAAAAATAGGGGCTAACACAAGTCTTGCGAGCTTTCTTTTTTGATGCCCAAAAAACTCTTTCAGCAAGTACCTGGCTGCTGACATCCATAAGTGCTCATTGATGCTCCTAGTTAGTCTAAAGGTGGTTTTGGTGCATCTCAAATCCCTCCCCCCCACCTGCATATACGAGCTAAGTCAATAATTGTCTTACTGGGTTGCCCTTTTGTTTCAGTGGAGCAGCTGATCATTCTGGGATGGGTCTGGGCCTCTCCTCTTAGTGACATAGATAGAGGATGTTTAGAGGAGCATTTCTTCCAGGAGAAGAAAATGTTCTGATGGAACAACTCAGCTGGGGAGGGAAGGGACAGTCCTGAGGAGGTGACACTTGCATGTAACTGTGGATTTCTGTAGGGTTTGCTGTTTGGTTTTCTCTCTTTTCCTATGTTCCTTCTCTCTCTGTGATCTCATCTCGCCACATGGCTTTAAATGTCATTTTAATTTAAATTGATTCCCAAATATTTATATCTTTACCCAACAATCCAAGTTCTTATGTCCACTGGAGGATTTTTAATAATAGACACCTTAAAGTGACCTAAATTAAACGCTAGACTCTTCCCCAAATGTGGTCCTATTAAGACTCTCCACCTCAATAAATGACAACTAGAGACATCACTGTCCTTCTAGCTGGCTTAAGCAAACACCCTGTAATTATCCCTAGCTCCTCCCTTTTGGTCTCTGGGTTTACTTCCAACTTCACCTGGCAGCTGATGAATGAGTGTGGCTGGTCCTGTTGCACTACTACCCCAAGTGTTGCCAAATTTTGAAGATTACAGTTTTGAATAGATACTTGTACATCCATGTAGCAATACTACAGTATCCAAAGGTGGGAGCAGTCCAGATGTCTGTCTATGAATGAATAGATAAACAAAATTCAGTATGTGCACACAATGGATATTATTTAGCAATAAAAAGGAATAAAGTGTTACAATATGGATGCCTTGAAGACATTATGCTAGGTGAAGTAAGCCATACACAAAAAGATAACCGTTGAAAGATTGTAATCATGCAGTGTCTAAAGCAGTCAAATTCAGACAGATGGTGGAATGGCAGCTGGTGGGACGGGCAATGTGAGGGTTTCAGTGAGGATGGTGGCATTTAAGGTAAAATGGTACACTATGTGCTATGTGCTATGTGTACTTTACAGTAAAAAGCCTTATACTTAAATCTGGTTGTGATGGTGTACACTTGTGGTCTCAGCTACATGGAAGGCTGAAGTAGGAAGATCATTTAAGCCCAGAAGTTAAAGGACCAGCTTAGGAAATATAGCTAGATCTTCCCCATAAACAAATAGCTTTTAGTTTTAAGTTATATGCCTGTAATAAAAAATGTAAGGGAATAAATAAAGGTTTCATATAAAAAAAACTTTTCAAAAATTATTATTCCTTTTCAGTTGTATAACCCACAGATAAACATTCTGGCAGGTTTCATATTTTTTGGAAGATTTATTTATTTTTCCTTTATGTATGTGACTCAATTTCTTTATATGTAAATTTGGTGAATAATGTCTACCCCATACATGAAGGCAGACATTATGAGGGTTTTAAAAATACTTACACATGGAGCATGAGAGATGGTTCAGTTCTTAAGAGCACTAGCTGCTCTTTTAGAGGACCCGGGTTCTGTTCCTTGAACCTACAGTGGCTAAAGGTCCATGACTCCAGTTCTGGTATGTGTGGGTCTGACATTCTCTTTTGGCCTCTGACAGCATTGCATGCATATGGTGTACTGATATATACAGGCAAAATATTCGTACACATAAAATGAAAAGAAATAGTTTAAAAAATATTTATACATTGAAAGCTTAATTATAGCATCTAGAGTTTTTTCTTTTTAAGTCACAGGCTCACTATGTAGCCCAGGCTGGCCACAAACTTGCAATCCTCCTGCTTCACCTTCCCAAGTACTGAAATTACAGGATTATGATCTGCACCACCATGCCCAATATAACAGGCTGTCTGTGTATGTTATCATGGTCATTAAAACTAAACCTGCTGTTCTTTAAAAAAAAATTTTTTTTTTGAGACAGACTTTCCCTATAGCCCCAGCTGGCCTAGAACTCACTATGTAGACTCAGCAGGCCTGAATCTCATAGAGCTCTACCTGCATCTGCCTCCTGAGTGCTGGGATTAAAGGCATGCTCCACCATTCTTGGCTTTTAAACATGCTTCTCTTAAACATTTAAACATAGTCATACACTGTGTTAACAACAGTCTGGTTAATAACAGGCCATATATATAACTGTGGTTCCATAAGATTATGTCATTTAGTGACATCATAGTTGTCTTAGTCTATCCAAGTGCATACTATTCATGTTTACATAGAACAAAATTGATTGCCTGAAGACATGTTCTTCAGAGTGTTGGCTGTTGTTAAAACTTACTGTACTTTTTACCATGTCTTGCATGATACTCCATACTCATAGTCAGATTCTGTTTTCCATTTCCTCACCACAAAGCACCCCTCCAATACACAGAACCGTGGTTTGATACCCACATACAGCTGAAAATGCTATCCTGACATCACCAACCTCCTGTTGCCCTCCAATCCTCTTTTCCAGTTCTGACTCATCCTCTCTGTGGCTTTTGGCAAACAGATCTTCCTGGCTTCTTTGAAACCCTTTTCTGGATTTCTGTGGTGGCCTTCTGCCTCAGTGAGGATGCTTTCAGCAGCAAGTGCAAGAAAACCTCATCCAAAGTGGCTTATATACTATGGAAGTGTGTCTCCTGGCTGCATGCTCCAAGGTCTGGCTTTAGGGCTGCTGATTCAGCATCTGAGCCTCATCAGGGATCTTGGCCCTTTTTGTTCTCCTATCTACATCAGCAGCTCCATCCTAAGCTCCTCATGATCAAGATGACTCCCAATAGCAGCAGGGCAGCATGCTTCCTGACTCCTTGCCAGAAGAATAGGGAGGGACATAGTCTAGTCATGAAATTTAGTTCCTGATCACATGGGGCCAATGTAGGTCACAGTCACCAGGGAAAAGTTTTGCACTAATTGACTGAGGGTGAGTCAGCACTCCTGAGACTCATGGGGTGGGGCAGAGGGAAGGAAAGTTCATCTAAACAGATTCAGAGCTCTTTTACACAGAACAAGGCGAGACAGATGCTGAGTAGATACCCAATGGTATCTATCACACCCCCTTCCCTGGTTTCCCCCAGCTGTTCTTGTTCATGCTTAAATGGTGATCATTATAGTTATACGTCAGTCCTCTTCTGGTCAACTTAATACTCTAACCATGGTCCATCTTCTCTGTTTGTCTCCAGTCTCATGACTTAAGTCTCACTCTCTCTTCTAAGTTCCACGCTATGAATTCCAAAAAACCCACTCACTTACCCAGTCACAGAACAATCTGCTTTGACACCTCAGGTTGTCAATAACTCAATTCTCAGAGCATATTTTAGGTTATGCACCAAGAGGAATTAAGGCTGTATGTGGAATCAAGTTATTAATCAGCTGATTTATGGAGATTATTTTGGATTATATAGGTGGTCCTAGTATAAGCACAAGTGTCCTCAAAAGTGGAAGAGGGAGGTAGAAGGCAAAACAGAAATGTAAGTGGGCTCTAGAAACTTGGAAAAGGCAGGGAAGGGCATTCTCTTCTAGATACGCCAGAAGAAATACAGCCTTATGGATACTCTGACTTTGGCTCAGTGAGACTCATTTTTGATATATGACATGTAGAACTGTATGGCAATTTGTGCTTTAAAAACCTATTTCATGGGGCTGGAGAGATGGTTCAGTGGTTAAGAACACTTACTGCTCTTCCAGAGGAAGGTTTGGTTCCCAGCACCCGTGTCAATGGGCTCACAACCACCTGTAACTCCAGCTCCAGGGGATCTGACACCCTTTTCTGGCCTCCACAGGCACCACACATATGAGGCATCTACATACACAGACACACATGCATATAAAAAGAAAATCATATTGTATTTAATTTTTGATATATTAAAATCAATATTGTCACATAAATATATATGCACAAGTGTAACTATAGCCAGCAACTATCAACTTTTCCAGCATATATTAATTGTACAAAACAATGTATTAGTTAGCTTTTCTCATTTCTGTGACAAAATACTTGCCATTTTCATATAGGCATAGATATACTTTGATCAGGGTCACTCCCTCCTCATTTCCCTTCTATTTTCCTATCCTACATTTCACATATGAGAGACAACATACTGTATTTGTCTTTATGAGGCTGGATTATTTTACTTAATTAGATAATCTCTAGTTCTGTTTTCCTGCAGATAGCAATTTTGTTCTTTACCACTAAATAATACTTCATTGTGGGGCTGGAGAGATGGCTCAGCAGTTAAGAACACTGGTTGTTCTTGCAGAAGACCCGTTTCAAATCCCAGCACCCACATGGCAGCTAACAACTGTCCATAACTCCAGTTCCAGAGGATCCGACAGCCTCTTCTGTCCTCTGTGGGCATTGCATGACACGGGTACACTTACCTACATGCAGGCATAACACTCATACACATAAAATAAAAATAATAAATATTTTTAAAAATACTTCATTGTGTGTATATATGTATATATCCCATTTTCTTTATCCATTCATCCATCCATAACTTGCTATTGTGAAGAATGCTGCAATAAACATGAGTATGGGTTTCTCTATTGTATGCTTTGATTCCATTGGGTACATGCCCAGGAGTAGTATAGCTGGATTATATTGTAGTTCTACTTTTAGTTTTTTTGAGGAATCTTTATACCGATTTCCATAGTGGCTTCACTCATGTTTGTTCCCACCAGCAGCACATAAGGTTCCTTTTCTCCCCTCAGCCCCCGCCTCCTGTCTTTGCATTGGTTGTTTGTAATCTTGATGAAAATCATTTTGACTGCGGTGAGACAGAATCTCAATGTAGCTTTGATTTGCATTTCCCTGATGACTGAAGATTTTGAACATTATTTATTGCCCATTTTTACTTCTTTTGAGAACTGTCTTTTGAGTTCATTTGCCCATTGATTGATTATTCTTCTGGTATTTAACTTTTGAGTGCTTTGTGTATTCTGGATATTAGTTCCCTGCTGGATGAATAACTGGTCAAGTTTTTTTTTTCCTCCATTCTGTATGCTGTCTCTTTACTCTGTAATTAAGTTTTTTTTGCTGTGCATAATCTTTTACTTGATACAATCCCATTTGACAATCCTTGGTAGTATTTCTCAAGCTATCAGATTCCTAGTCAGAAAGCTGTTGCCTATGAGTGTATCTTAAAATGGTTTCCCTTCAATAGTTTCAAAGTTTCAGGTCTTAATATAAAAGTCTTTCCCTTTCCCTCTTTGTTTGCCATCCTTCCCCTCCCTCCCCTCCTCCTTCCCTCCCTCCCTCCCTCTCTCCCTTCTTTCCTTCCTTCCTTCTTTCCTTCCTCCCTATCTTTTTTAAAGTACTGGGATTACAGGCATGTACCACCTTGTGCTGCTCTTTGATCCACTTTGATAGATTTTTTTGTACAGGATAAGAGATAGGGCTCTAGTTTCACCCTTCATCATGTAGATACCTAGTTTCCTGGCACCATTTGTTGAAGATGCTTTTTTTTTTTTTAACCTTTGTCAAGAATACAGTGGCTATAGGTGAGTGGGTTTATTTCTTGGTCTTTTGCCCTATCCCACTGGCTTGTGTCTGTTTTGAGCCAGTGCTATACTGTTTTTGTTACTATGATCTGGAATCTGACTTGAAGTTAGGTATTGAGACACCTTCAGTGTTGCTCTTATTCAGGATTACTGTGACTATTCAGGATCATTTGTGCCTCTATATACATTTTAGTATTATTTTTCTAGATTTTCTAAGATTATTATTGGAATTTTTATGGGAATTACATTAAATATGTAGATTTTTGCTTACATGCCCCATTTTGCATTAATGCCACTGATCCATGAACACAATCTTTCCATCTTCTAGTTTCTTCAGTTTTTCCTTTGATATTTTGTGGTTTTCATTGTAGCAATCATTCACTTTCTTGGCTATGTTTATCTCTAAGTATATGATTTTTGTCTTTTGACAGGGTCTCATGTAGCTGAGGCTCTTCTCCAACTTCTCATCCTATTGCCTTTACCGCTTGAGTGCTCAGATTATGCGTGTGTACCACAATGCCCACTTAGTAGCTAGTATTTTTTAATGTTATTGTGAATAGGCTTATTTTCCTGTTATCACAGCTTGTCCCTTATTACTATATAGAAAAGCTACTCATTTTTGTATATTGTTTTGTATCTGGCCACTTTGTTGACAGTGTTTATGAGGTTTAAGTGTTTTCTGGTGGCATCTTTAGTGTCTTTAAGTAGGATCATGCTGTTTGTAAATAGGGATAACGACTTCTTCTGATCCTGTTTCCTTTATATTTATTGTTGTGGCTAAAAATTCAAACACTACATCAAAGAAGAGTGGAGAAAGTGGGAGCCCTTGTCTTGCTCCTTAAAGGAATGACCTTCAGGTTATCCTATAGAATGTTACCTATAGATTTACCACTTATAACTTATTGTGCTGAAGGATATTCCTTCATCTCCTTATATCTTTGGGGCACTTATTGTGAAGAGATACTGAATTTTGTCAGACTTTGTCTACATCTATTGAAAAAATCATTTTTTTGGTCCCTGATTCTATTTATATTCATATTACATTGATTTGTTTACACATGTTAAGCTATTCTTGCATCCCTGCTTTGTCAGATATGAGTAGAGCTACTCCAGTTTACTTTTGGTTTCTGTTTGCTTGAAATATTTTCCATCTTCATTTTTATAATGGTGTCTGTCCAATAGGTGAATTTCTTGCAGACAGCAAATAATTGGATCTTGTTTTTTAATCCAGTCAGCCAGTTTGCATCTTTTAATTGAAGAGTCAAGACCATTTATACTTAGGGCTTTAGGCCGGGGATGTAGCTCAGCTGGTAGACTCCTTGCCTAGCATGCACAAAGCCCTGGGTTTGATCACCAGCATAAAATAGAATATGATGGTGCATGTCTGTAATTCCAGCACTGAGGAAAAGTTCAAGGTCATCTTCTGCTATATAGAAAGCTACATTAAATCTTGGCTACATTAAATCTGGTCTCAGAAAATATATAAATATATCAAAGATTATTTAAAGGTACCTTTTTCCCTTATTCATTTTATAGGTATGCTGGTATAGTTAATAGTTTGATTCTCTAATTTTCATTGGTTTATCCATTCTTCTAGTGAGAGTTCTTGAGATCTCCTGTTATCTTTTTTCCTCTTCTCTGTGTAATATTGCTTTAAGTATTTTCTGTATTGCCAACCTAGTGTTATAACTTTGTGGGATCTATGGGCCGTTGAGATGGCTTAGTAAATAAACATGCTTGCTGTCAATCCTGATGACCTGTTTGATTCCTGGAATTCTTCTAAAGGTAGAAGGAGAGAACTGACTTCTACAAATTGTCACACACGCATAATGTTAATTTTTTTTCAGTGACTAGAGAGATGGCTCAGTGGTTAAGAGCACTTGCTGTTTTTCTAGAAAACATGGGTTTGGTTCTTAGCACTCACATGGCAGCTAAAAACTGTAACTCTAGTTCCAGAAGATCCAATGTCCTCTTCTGGCCTCCATGGGCACTGTGCACACATGGTGCACCTACATACAAACAGGCAAAACACACACACAAATAAAAATAAATTTTTTAAGTCTCTCTGACCCACAGGCCTCTCTCCACGGTCCCCAGGAGCACTCTGGGCCTGGCCCCACCCTCACTTCCCTCTGCTTCCCTGTGCCTGCACTACCCGACCCACAGGCCTCTCTGGGGTAAGTCCATCGCGCCCACTGCGCCTTGACTCCCCAAGCCTCATTCACACTCCCATCTCCCCTGCGGGTCTCTCCTCCTAGCCTGGGTCCTGTCCCATTCCTTGTCTTGGTGCCACAGACACCTGGGGAACCACCACTGCTTCCTGATCCTTTGCATCCAGACCAACCCAGTTCCTTCTCAGGTCCCCAGAAGTACCCTGGGCCTGGCCCCCATCTCACCTCCCTTACTTCCCTGGGCCTGCACGACCTGCCAGCCTCTTTCTTGGATGCAGGGGCTGACCTTTACTCTTCCTAATCCTTTGCATCCAGACCAACCCAGCTCCTCAGTGCGGTCCCCAGGAGCCCTTAGGGCTGCTTCCTGCCCCCATCTTCCTTTGCATCTCTGAGTGGGACGGCCACCAGCTGCCCTAGGCCCTGCTCCCAGGCCAGTCCATCCCCCAAATTCCGGAGGCCAAAATCATTTCTGGAGGGATCCAGAACTTTGGAAAAAGGCTGAGAGCATCTGATCCTCATCTGACTTGCACCTCTGTGGGAACTCCCGAAGACAAAAGCAATCTGGCCACTCCAATATAAGATCAAAAGAGAGAACCGGAAGCTTAGAGGAACCAGCTATTCATGCCACAAAAGTAAACCATAAAGACATATAAAGTTTACAAAAAGAAGCAGACCTAAACTTGAAGGCTTGAGCCTCACACAAGAATCAGAAACTAGAAAAGAAATTCACATGTCAAAATTGCAGAGAAAAAAATAACATGGAAAACAAAAATAACATATCCCCACCAAATACCAATAGTCCTCTAGAGGAGTACAATGAGAACCCCCTAGAGACAATGCAGGACATGGAACTCAAAACAACAATTATAAACATGATAAAAGAATTCAGTGACTTTAAAGAACACACACAAGAAGAAATCAAAGAACTGAAGGAAGATAGGGATAAACTTCTGGATGGATTCAGAAAAGACTTAGAAATACTGAATAATACTCAGGTTGAAATGAAGAAGTCAAACACTCAGTAAGCCAATCAGAAATGACAGGAGAAAGTCTCACCAACAGGATGAATGAAATGGAAAATAGAGTATCAAGACTGGAAGATAAAGTGGATGAACTGGACCACTCAAGCAAAGATTATGAAAACTTTAAGAAATCACAAGAATGGAATATGCAGGAATTGTGTGATACCATAAAAAAGACCAAACTTATGAATCATAGGCATACAGGAAGGAGAAGAATCCCAAGATAATAGCATGGACCAGATCTTCAATAGAATCATGGAATAAAATTTCTCAAAATTAAAGAAAGACATACCCATACAACTACAAGAAGCACAGAGAACACCAAATAGACAGGACTAGAAAAGAAACTCTCTGCTGCACATCATAGTAAAAACACTAAACATACAGA
>NW_008357637.1:631001-631667 GCF_000622305.1 Nannospalax galili | reverse complement strand
GAAGATAGGAACGACTGTACCCAAGGGGTTGCAGAAAGAAATTCAATGAAGGTGTAACTGTGAAAAAGTACAGCTATATCAAGTATGTAAACAAAAATAAAAATGACAAGATTCAATACCAATCTTTCATTAGTAACTTTAAATATTAACAGACAGATTTCCCCAGTCCAAAGATTCAGACTAGGTGAATGGATTAAGAAACAAAACCCATCTTGTTGTTGTCTGCAAGAAATTCATCTCACTTTCAAGGACAGACACTATCTTAAATTGGAAGGATGGAAAAAAAATACACCAACAAAATGGCACTAAGAAAAAAGCAGGCATAGAAATTCTAATATCTGACAAAATAGACTTTAAACTAAAACTAATCAGAAGAGATCAAGAGGGCCACTTCATTCTGACCAAAGGAACAATAAATCAAGAAGATAATACTATCATGAACATATATTCACCAAACTCTGGTGCACCCAACTTCATAAAAACAATACTACAGGACTTTAAGACCCAGATTAATCCCAACTCATTAATAGTAAGGGACTTCAATACCCCATTGACTCCATTAGATAGGTCAACAGGGCAGAGAGTTAACAGAGAGACATCTGAATTAAAAAATACCATATATCAAATGGACTTAACAGACATCTACCGAGTATTCCACCCAGACAA
>NW_008357637.1:630400-630872 GCF_000622305.1 Nannospalax galili | reverse complement strand
TAAGGCTCAAAATCAACACCCGAAGAAGCCCTAATCACCACATGAACACATGGAGATTAAACAACACACTCCTGAATGATGAATGGGTCAAAAGAGAAATTAAGAAAGAAATAAAAGTATTCCTGGAACTAAGTGAAAAGGACAATACAACACAACAAAAACTCTGGGACACGCAGAAAGCTGCCCTTAGAGGGAAGTTTATAGCTCTAAGTGCCTACATCAAAAAATCAGAAAGAACACAAATAAATGACTTAACATTACAACTCAAGACACTTGAAAAGCAACAACAAACAAAACCGAAACCCAGCCGACAAGAAGAAATAACAAAAATCAAGGCAGAAATCAATGAAATTGAATCAAAGAACACAATACAAAGAATCAACAATACCAAGAGCTGGTTCTTTGAAAAGATAAACAAGATTGACAGACCGCTAGCCCAATTAACCAAAAGAAAGAAAGAGCACCTCCAAAT
>NW_008357637.1:629196-630217 GCF_000622305.1 Nannospalax galili | reverse complement strand
TTGAAACAATAATACAAAACCCCCCGACTAAAAACAGCCCAGGACCACATGGATTTACAGCAGAATTCTATCAAACATTTAAAGAAGGTCTACATCCAATACTACCTAATTTATTCAAAAAGATAGAAATGGAGGGAGAACCTCCAAATTCCTTCTGTGAAGACAACATCACTCTAATACCAAAGCCAGGTACAACCAAAAAAGAAAAGAAAACTACAGACCGATATCCTTAACGAACATAGATGCAAAATTTTTCAACAAGATACTTGCAAACTGCATAGAGACAAACATCAAAAAGATGATCCACCAAGATCAAGTCGGCTTTATACCGGAGATGCAGGGATGGTTCAATATACATAAGTCAATAAATGTCATAAATCATATAAATGGGCTCAAAACAAGAACTACATGGTCATCTCAATAGACGCAGAGAAGGCCTTTGACAAAATTCAACATGCATTTATGTTCAAAGTCCTAGAGAGAATTGGACTGGAGGGAACATACCTCAACATAATTAAAGCCGTATGTAACAAACCCACAGCCAACATCATTCTAAATGGAGAAAAACTGGGTGTATTCCCATTGAAATCAGGAACCAGACAAGCCTGTCCACTATTTCCACTTCTCTTTAACATAGTGCTTGAAACTCTTGCAAGAGCAGTAAGACAAGAGCAGGAAATTAAAGGAGTAATAATTAGAAAAGAGATCAAATTTTTTTTTTATTTTTTATTTTTTTGTCTTTTTGAGACAGGGTCTCCTTGTAGCCCCAGCTGTCCTGGAACTCACTATGTAGCTCCTGCTGGCCTCAAACTCACAAAGATCCACCTGCCTCTGCCTCCCAAGTTGTGGAATTAAAGGAATACACCACCACACCTGGCCAAATTATCCCTTTTTACAGATGATATGATATTATATCTAAGAGATGCCAAAAATTCCACCAGAAAACTCCTAGAAATTATTAACAAGTTCAGTAAAATGGCCGGTTACAAAATTAACCTACAAAAGCCTGTAGCTCCTCTAT
>NW_008357637.1:626778-628503 GCF_000622305.1 Nannospalax galili | reverse complement strand
CAGCTATAGTCATAAAAACAACATGGTACTGGCACAAAAATAGACCCATAGATCAATGGAACAAAATTGAAGACCCAAATACCAGTAAATGCAATTTCAGCCACCTGATATTTGACAAAGGGACCAAAAATATTCACTAGAGGAAAGACAGCATGTTCAGCAAATGGTGCTGGCAAAACTGGGTCTCCACCTATAGAAGGATGAAACTGAACCCCTCTCTTTCACCCTGAACAAAAGTCAATTCCAAATGGATCAAAGATGTCAATGTAAAGCCTGAAACTCTGAAACTGTTAGAAGAAAACACTGGGAAAAACCTACAAGTTATAGGTGTAGGACAGGATTTTCTAAGCTGGACATCAATTGCTCAGGATATAAGGGCAAGAATTAACAAATGGGACCTCATTAAACTAAAAAGCTTCTGTATAGGGCAGGTACAGTTCATTATGCTGGGTGACCCTTGAGGTGGGGACAACAATGCCAAGGCAAAGAATCTCGACTCCCACTGATTGGCATGGAGTTGGCACAACCTGCTCTTAAGAAAGCTCACCATCTTGAGGGAGGGAGCTCTTGATACAATGACCCCCTGAGCCATTCTACTTTGCCTTGATGTATCTAGACTGCTATCAATATGCTATATATTCTGAACTATACCTCACCTTTAAAAATAAAAAATGGGGGAGATGTGGGAGACAGGCTTGAGCCTAGGCTGAAAGTCTTATTGACAGCCATACAGCAGGTCTGAGGCAATGGCCCAACCCCTGGAGCCACAAGGAATGCCTTGTGAAATTTGCTCCCATTGGCAGATCATGAGACTGATGCCTAGAGCCCGCCACTCCCTAATCACCACTGTTGGAATCCAAAATTGCAACACTTAGATATTGCAACAGTCAGGGTCATGTGGTTTCCAGGAATCCAGGCTCTGTAATCCAAAACAGTATGCTAATGAGGCATCCTACCTGCTATTCTGTGATAGGATTTTAAGTCTGTTATGCTAATAGGATGCTGTCTGTTATGCTAATAAGGTATCCTACTTGCTGTACTGTGATAGGACGCTAAACCTGTTATGCTAATAAAGTATCCTACTTGCTGTGCTGTGATTTGACCACTACCCCTACATAAGCTTGTGCCTTCCTGCAATAAAGCAGACCTGTGTCACTAAACCTGGTCTCCTGTGTCTGAATGTGCCTTGGCTGACCCAGTTTCCTCACCAGCCCTGGGGTCTGGGACCAGGCAGAAGCAGTGAGGATCAGACGATAGGAGGCAGTGCCAGGTGAGAAGAGCTGCCTCAGCAACAGGCGAGCAGAAGAGCAGCCTCAGCCCAGGGCAAGTGGAGGGGCAGCCTTGATGCCCATGAGAACGAAGAAGCGGCACCTGTGAGAATGGAGGAGCGGCTGCGACTGGCGGTGACCGCACTCCCTCATATGTGGATCCTAGAACCAAACCCTGAAAATTATGTATCCAGACATAACTATAGGAACCAGGATAATGGAAAGGAATCAGGGAGGTAAAGGAAAAGAAAGAACCTGAAAGAGAAGAACAGTAGGAAACAGGCCTTAATAAGGGAGATATGGAAAAAATTGGGTTAGGTTAAGAGAGGGGGAAGAGAAGGGTATACAAGGAACCTAGGGGATAAAGGGAAAGAAGGAGCTCAAGAGAGGAAGGACCGTAGGAGAAGGGTATTATTAAGGGAGGGGTTGTATGAATCATTAAACTGGTTGAATTCAA
>NW_008357637.1:625126-625879 GCF_000622305.1 Nannospalax galili | reverse complement strand
GGCAGAACTGGTAAAAGAAAGGAGCCAGGGGCTCCTCCCAAGCCCTTGTGACCCCTGACGAACAGATCCTCAAATGACCTTAAGAGTAAAAATAAATCGGTTTATTTAGGACAACTGTATGGGCTTAAATACCAAAAAGGAAAGTATAACCAAAGATTAAAGGGGCCAATATAATTTTTTAAGAGTCCATAAGCATAGTTAAAGGTTACACAACAAGCAACAATGCCAGATTGGAGATACCTTCTTTTGAGTTGTCAACCAGGGTGGCCAAAGGGACTCCCAGATAGTAACCCAGCATAGAACTGGGAAAATGAACAGCAGACCCCAATTTTATCTAAAGGAATATTGACATCTGATTGCTGCTAAATGAGGAACAGCTAACCCTCCTAAAACAAAGGCCTCTAGAGAAGCTGACTAGATTCACCAAATGTACAAGTAGTGGGGAATGGCTGGAGGTGCCGACAACACAGCAGACAATTGCAGGGATATCAGAGTTTAAGGGCTCTAGTGGGGGGAGGGAAGCTATGGGAGGGTGCCATCTGGGAAGTCGGTGTATAGTTGAGTAAGATGGTTTGGGCTATTCTGTGTGATACACACACACACACATACACACACACACACACACACACAAATCAACAAAATTTTTAAAATGTATTATATTTGAGGAGGAAGCATGGAAATTTACTTCATGTTAATTAGTAGAGGTGATAAACATTACCATTGAAATCTACCCGATGACTTTATAGACATACA